>NC_058412.1:43353716-43438017 GCF_002201575.2 Neomonachus schauinslandi | reverse complement strand
TTTCTTTCTTTCTTTCTTTCTTTCTTTCTTTCTTTCTTTCTTTCTTTCTTTCTTTCTTTCTTTTTTTCTTTCTTTCTTTCTGCCAGTTAGTTAACACAGTGTAATACTGGTTTCAGGTGTACAATATAGTGATTCAACACTTCAATACATACATATATTCATGTATTCATACATGTATTCATACAATACCCAATGCTTATCACGACAAGTGCACTCCTTCATCCCCATCCCCAGTTTTCTTAAATTTAAAATTAAGAAATACCTGACCTACGTGACTCACTTCACTTGCCTTATCCTAATCCTTGCCGTGTGGGATCCTGTTTTTATTTAAAATTTTGGTATTTGTTCAACATGGGTTTTTTTGCATTAATTTGATTTTTGAAAATATTGCATTAAAATATTATCTTGATTACTGAGTTCTTTGGTGCCCCCTTAAATGTCATATCTGAGGTCAGTGCCTCATTGCCCTCTCCCTAATCCCAGGCCTGTTCTGGTTTTATTTTTTCATTTCTCAAATGGCAATAATGAGATGCCACTGGCAGGAAGAAATGATCCCAGTGTCTAACACTTAGTATTTTTTTTAGTAATCATTTTGTATTTTCATACTGTCTTGATTTTTTGTTTTTTACATTGAAAAGTTCAGTGATCCAGTTTCCTTCTCTCATAGCCACATTTTAAACCAACTCATAACTGTAGTTTTTCAAAGTCAGTTTTTATTACTATCATAAATAGGACGTAGGAAATCTGGTTCTCAGAACGATCATGGGCTAGACCTTCTCATATTTTAATGGTGAACATCCTGTTTGCAAGAAGAAAGCTAAAGAGAAAAGAAGCAGCTTTGGCTGCTAGGCTTATGGCATGCCTGGATCTGGAGACAGGGCACCAGAGTCACACTTACCGCGTAACCAGCTTCCCTCCACAGGTAATGCAGCACATTGTTCTTCTCCATACACTTTTCTTTTCTTAGAGCTATTTGTACACTGATATTTTAACACTGTAAAATGTTACCATTTTATTTTAAGCTCTTTCTACTTATAAACTTCAGTTTATAGTGTAACACATGAAAGGGTCAGAATAAGAGTTTAGGGAGTGGAAAAGATATGGGGATTTATAAGATTTTAGATGGTTAAAAATATACAGACATATACCCTGGTTTTGGCTTTTTAGTAAAAACTATATAGGGTTATACATCAGACGTTTGTTCAGAAAAAAAAAAAATAATTAAGCAAGTTGCAGAAAAAATGACTGCTTTAAATCTAGTTGTAAGTAGACCTGATGTGTATATATATATATATGTATCAGTTTTATGTATCCAGGATTTTGTCATTGGAAGAGAATATTTAGAAATCTCTTGAATGGTAATTTCTATGGATCCTCAAAACACACTATCTTGTTATCATTTCATCATATACACAAATTACTATAGAGACCTACATGACTCTACAGAGACTTGAGTATGGAACAAGAATTGACTCGCCACTAAGACCATAAATAAATAAATCTATAGGGTGTTTGACTAAAGGATAGATAATTTAATATATTTGAAAAGTTTTTGAAAATAATTTTCTCTTAAAGGGAAGATAATGCCATCCATAAAGTTATGTAGAGCTTTCCATCCATGGGGATTTTGTTGTTCCTGTTGTGGTTTTAAAAAGATAATATAGATTCTATTTTGTTTGGTTTAATTGTTTTACTATAGCCATAAAAAAAAAAGGAAGGAAGGAAGAAAGAAAGAAAGAAAAAAGAAAGAAAGAAAGAAAGAAAGAAAGGAAAGAAAAAAGAAAAGAAAAGAGAAAAAGAAACTATTCAGTGAAACTCCCAAACTTCTAAGTGAATAATTTATTAAAGAAGAGATTTTTGGATTTTTCATTTGTTTGTTTGTATTGCCTTTACCTCTGCCTCTTAGAGTCATAAGGGACATTTTCCTTATGATTTCAAGCTGTGGGTTCCTTATTATCATGTTTAGCATCCCAGTGCATGACAGAACAGAAATTACAAACACTATATTTTGTAGTAAAGCATCTCTTTCGACTTTGATACAGAAGTTACAATATGGTCTAGGATATATTGGAATGAAATTCTGAATTCTGATGATTTATTTTAAATGTTTTCTAATTTGGTTTTTATCATCTCAATCATTTTCTATTCAGAACTGTGCTTACATAAGAGAGTAGCAAAAAAACATTTGTATTTGAAGGCAAAAGCAAACCTCCTGTGTTTACTTAATTGATGAATGTCTGGAGCAGGAAGAAAACATACTTGCATGAAGTTGAGTATGGACATATGTGTAAACCATCCTGAGAATATATTGTTTTTCAGCAATTTAAATTTTTATTTCAGAGAAAACCAACTTTAGAGTTTAGAAAACTAACACGTAATAGCTGTGTATTGAAAAGAATTTCCTCTCTCCCTCTCTCTCTCTCTCTTGCTTGGATTCTACCAGTCAAGTGTGTTTCTGAATTTTTTTTTTTAAATTTTAATGTCTCTAACATTGAATTTTCTAAACCAGAGATTGTTTCTCTTCTCTTAATAGACTGGAAGAAAAGAAAAAGGAGATCCTCTAAACATTGCAATTGATAAGATGACCAAGAAAACAAGAGACCTAAGGAGACAGGTACTGTTTTTGTTCTTATTTTAAGTGCATGGTACTGAGTGGTGGTTTTCAAGAATGTCCTTTTCCAGGGTGCCTTCTTAGAGCTGACATTCAAGTTGCTATTCTTCATAGCATCTACATATACACAGAAGCATTTCATCAATAAGGTAGTCTGCTGAGCAGACAGATGTGACAGCCTCAAGATGTGTGATGAAAACACCCTCTGAAGAGGCAGCATGCTAACTGCCCAGAAACAATCTTCCCAGGTAGAGACTTGGTGAATTCACCAACTTCTACAATCTGTTTTTCAGTTTTCCAGATCCAGGTATATAAAGAGCCAGTTTCTGATTTCTGCTGGTTCTTACTTATCACAACTCCAAAGACCTTAAATGAATAAACAAAAATGCTGATGGTTAATGGGAAACACAACTCTTAATCTGATGGGCTAATTATGGTCTCTGACCCTGTGTATTCCTTTTGGGGATCCAAGTCATGAGGGGAATGTTTGCTTATCAGATGGTTGTTTGGGAAACTGGGGACCGAAACAAGGAAAGTTAGTTGGATGATTTGAATGGCTAATGGTATTAGTCTGACAGGTCTATTTTTGGGGATGAAAAAAATCTCTGGTCAGGGCCCCATTTTATCTTGGAAGTGCTATGTCTACACTGGTAACCCTATTGTCTGGTAACCCTTATTTTCTATCCATGGTGAGCTCCACTTTCTTTGGTAGTGTTCTTTCTAGAAGAGTTATACCATCCATAAAGTTACAATGAAATCCCCTCTTGATTTCCTTTTTTTTTTTTTGAAATTTTTTTTGAATTTTTAAAAATTTTATTATGTTATGTTAGTCACCATACAATACATTATTAGTTTCTGATGTGGTGATCCACGATCCATTGTTTTCTTTCTTTCTTTTTTTTTTTTTTTAAGATTTTATTTATTTATTTGACAGAGAGAGAAATAGCGAGAGCAGGAACACAAGCAGGGGGAATGGGAGAGGGAGAAGCAGGCTTCTTGCCGAGCAGGGAGCCCGATGTGGGACTCGATCCCAGGACCCTGGGATCATGACCTGAGCTGAAGGCAGACGCTTAACGACTGAGCCACCCAGGCGCCCAATCCATTGTTTTGGTATATCACCCAGTGCTCCATGCAGTACATGCCCTCCTTAATACCCATCACCGGGCTAACCAATCCCCCCTCCCCCTTCCCCTCTAAAACCCTGTTTGTTTCTCAGAGTCCATAGTCTCTCATGGTTCATCTCTCCCTTCGATTTCCACCCCCTTCATTTTTCCCTTCCTTCTCCTAATGTCCTCCATGCTATTCCTTATGTTCCACAAATAAGTGAAACCATATGATAATTGACTTTCTCTGCTTGACTTGTTTCACTTAGCATAATCTCCTCCAGTCCCATCCATGTTGATGTAAAAGTTGGGTATTCATCCTTTCTGATGGCTGAGTAATATTCCATTGTATATATGGACCCCATCTTCTTTATCCATTCATCTGTTGAAGGGCATCTCAGCTCTTTCCACAGTTTGGCTACTGCAGACATTGCTGCTATGAACATTGGGGGGCATATTGCCCCTCTTTTCACTACATCTGTGTCTTTGGGGTAAATACCCAGTAGTGCAATTGCTGGGTCATAGGGTAGCTCTATTTTTAAATTTTTGAGGAACCTCCACACTGTTTTCCAAAGTGGCTGTACCAACTTGCATTCCCACCAACAGTGTAAAAGGGTTCCCCTTTCTCCACAACCTCTCCAACATTTATTTCTTTCCCTGTCCATTTTTGCCATTCTAACTGGTGTAAGGTGGTATCTCAATGTGGTTTTGATTTGAATTTCCCTGAGGGCTAATGATGATGAACATTTTTTCATGTATTTGTTAGCCATTTGTATGTCTTCTTCAGAGAAGTGTCTTTTCATGTCTTCTGCTCATTTTTTGACTTGATTATTTGTTTTTTGGCCGTTGAGTTTGAGAAATTCTTTATAGGTCTTGGATACCAGCCCTTTATCTGTAGTGTCATTTGCAAATATCTTCCCATTCTGTGGGTTGCCTCTTTGTTTGGTTGACTGTTTCCTTTGCTATGCAGAAGCTTTTTATCTTGATGAAGTCCCAAAAGTTCATTTTTGCTTTTGTTTCACTAGCTTTTGGAGATGTATCTTGAAAGAAGTCACTGTGGCCGATGTCAAAGAGGTTACTGCCTATGTTCTTCTCTAGCATTTTGACGGGTTCCTGTCTCAAATTGAGGTCTTTCATCCATTTTGAGTTTATCTTTGTGTATGGTGTTAGAGAATGGTTGAGTTTCATTCTTCTGCATGTAGCTGTCCAATTTTCCCAGCACCATTTATTGAAGAGACTGTCTTTTTTCCATTGCATGTTTTTTCCTGCCTTGTTGAAGATTATTTGACCATAAAGTTGAGGGTCTATATCTGGGTTCTCTATTCTGTTCCATTGGTCTGTGTGTCTATTTTTGTGCCAGTACCATGCTGTCTTGGTGATCACAGCTTTGTAATATAGCTTGAAATCAGGCAATTTGATGCCCCCAGCTTTGTTTTTCTTTTTCAACATCTCCTTGGCGATTCGGGGTCTTTTCTGATTCCATACAAATTTTAGGATTGTTTGTTCCAGCACTTTGAAAAATGTCTTTGGAATTTTGATTGGGATGGCATTGAAGGTATAGATTGCTCTGGGTAGCATAGACATTTTAACAATGTTTATTCTTCCGATCCATAAGCATGGAATATTTTTCCATCTTTTTGTGTCTTCTTCAATTTCTTTCATGAGTGTTTTGTAGTTCCTAGAGTATAGATCCTTTACCTCTTTGGTTAGGTTTATTCCGAGGTATCTTATGGGTTTTGGTGCTATTGTAAATGGAATCGTTTCTTTAATTTCTCTTTCTACAGTTGCATTGTTAGTGTATAAGAAAGCAACCGATTTCTGTGCATTGATTTTGTATCCTGCCACATTACTGAATTGCTGGATGAGTTCTAGTAATTTGGGGGTGGAGTCTTTTGGGTTTTCCACATAAAGTATCATGTCGTCTGCGAAAAGAGAGAGTTTGACTTCTTCTTTGCCAATTTGAATACCTTTTCTTTCTTTTTGTTGTCTGATTGCTGTTGCTAGGACTTCTAGTACTATGTTGAACAACAGTGGCGAGAGTGGGCATCCTTGACGTGTTCCTCTCCCTTAAGGGAGAGGCTCTCAGCTTTTCCCCATTGAGGATGATATTTGCTGTGGGTTTTTCATAGATGGATTTTATGAGCTTGAGGGATGTTCCCTCTATCCCTATACTCTGGCGAGTTTTAATCAGGAAAGGATGTTGTATTTTGTCAAATGCTTTTTCTGCATCAATTGAGAGGACCATATGGTTCTTCTCCCTCCTCTTATTAATGTGTTCTATCACATTGATTGATTTGCGGATGTTGAACCACCCTTGCATCCCAGGGATAAATCCCACTTGGTCGTGGTGGATGATCCTTTTAATGTATTGTTGGATCCTATTAGCTAGGATTTTGTTGAGGATTTTGGAATCCATATTCATCAGGGATATTGGTCTGAAAGTCTCTTTTTTGATGGGGTCTTTGCCTGGTTTGGGGATTAAGGTAATGTTGGCCTCATAGAATGAGTCTGGAAGTTTTCCTTCTGTTTCTATTTTTTGAAACAGCTCCAGTAGAATAGGTATTATTTCTTCTTTGAATGTTTGGTAGAATCCCCAGGGAATCCATCAGGCCCTGGACTCTTGTTTTTTGGGAGGTTTTTGATCACTGCTTCAATCTCGTTACTGGTTATTGGCCTATTCAGGTTGTCAATTTCTTCCTGTTTCAGTCTTGGCAGCTTATAGGTTTCCAGGAAGGCCTCCATTTCATCCAGATTGCTCAGTTTATTGGCATAGAGTTGTTGATAATAATTTCTAATAATTGTTTCTATTTCCTTGGGGTTGGTCGTGATCTCTCCCCTTTCATTCATAATTTTATTAATTTGGGTCCTTTCTCTCTTCTTTTGGATAAGTCTGGCCAGTGGTTTATCGATCTTATTAATTCTTTCAAAGAACCAACTTCTAGTTTCATTGATCTGATCTACTGTGTTTCTGGTTTCTAATTCATTGTTTTCTGCTCTAATTTTAATTCTTTCTCTTATAATGCATGGCTTAGGCATCATTTGTTGCTTTTTCTCTAGTTCTTTAAGGTGTAGAGTTAGTTGGTGAATTCGGGATTTTTCTCTTTTTTTGAGTGAGGCTTGGATGGCTATGTATTTCCCCCTTAGGACTGCCTTTGCAGTATCCCATAGGTTTTGGACCGATGTGTTTCGTTCTCATTGATTTCCATGAATTGTTTAAGTTCTTCTTTGATTTCTTGGTTGACCCAAACATTCTTGAGCAGAGTGGTCTTTAGCTTCCAAGTGTTTGAATTTCTGCCAAATTTTTTCTTGTGATTGAGTTCCAGTTTTAAAGCATTGCGGTCTGAGAATATGCAGGGAATAAACTCAATCTTTTGGTATTGGTTGAGACCTGATTTGTGACCCAGTATATGGTCTATTCTGGAGAAAATTCCATGTGCGCTTGAGAAGAATGAGTATTCTGTTGTTTTAGGGTGGAATGATCTATAAATACCTATGAGGTCCATCTGGTCCAGTGTGTCATTCAAAGCTCTTGTTTCCTTGTTGATTTTCTGCTTAGATGATCTGTCTACTGCTGAGACTGGAGTATTGAGGTCTCCTACAATTAACATATTGTTATCAATATGACTTTTTATTTTGGTTAAGAGTTGGCTTATGTAGATGGCTGTTCCCATATTGGGGGCATAGTTATTTACAATTGTTAGATCTTCTTGTTGGATAGACCCTTTAAGAATGATATAGTGTCCTCCTGTATCTCTAACTACAGACTTTAGTTTAAAATCTAATTTGTCTGATATAAGAATTGCTACCCCAGCTTTCTTTTGAGGTCCGCTGGCATGGAAGATAGATCTCCATCCCTTCACTTTCAGTCTGGATGTATCTTTAGGTTCAAAATGAGTGTCTTGTAGACAGCATATGGATGGGTCCTGTCTTTTTATCCAATCTGCAACCCTGTGCCGTTTTATGGGAGCGTTTAGGCCATTCATGTTGAGAGTGATCATTGAAAGATATGAAATAATTGTCATCATGTTGCCTGTGAAGACGTTGTTTTTATAGATTGTCCCTGTAAATTTCTGTTGTAGATCACTCTTGGGGTCTTTCTCCTTTTATAGAACCCCCCTTAATATTTCTTACAGGGCCAGCTTAGTGGTCACATGTTCTTTCAGTTTCTCCCGGTCTTGGAAGCTCTGCATCTCTCCATCCATTCTAAGTGACAGCCTTGCCAGATAAAGTATTCTTGGCTGCATGTTCTTCTCGTTTAGTACCCTGAATATGTCTTGCCAGGCCTTTCTGGCTTTCCAGGTCTCTGTGGATAGGTCTGACGTTATTCTGATGTTCCTCCCTGTGTAGGTAAGGAATCTCTTCCCCCTAACTGCCCTTAAGATGGTTTCCTTGGTTCCAAGATTTGCGAGTTTTACTATTACATGCCGGGGTGTTGGCCTGTTTTCCTTGATCTTAGGAGGGGTCCTCTCTGCCTCTAGGACACGAATGTTTGTTTCATTCCCCAGATTAGGGAAGTTCTCAGCTACGATTTGCTCAAATATATCTTCTAGTCCTCTCTCTCCAGTCCCTCCGGGATTCCAATGATTCTGACATTGGAACGCCTCATGGTGTCACTTATTTCTCTGATTCTATATTCATGGATTCTGAGTTGTTTTTCCCTTGCCTCCTCTTTTCCCTTTTTATCTATTAAATTGTCTTCCAGGTCACTGATTCGTTCTTCTGCCTCACTTACCCTAGCTGTTAGATTATCTAGATTAGATTGGATCTCATTGATAGCATTTTTACGTTCTGCCAATTCAGCTTTCATCTGCCCTTAGAGACTCTATGTTGCCATTAATTGATTTCTCCATTCTAGTTATTGTCTTCACAATTGCTAGCCTGAATTCCATCTCCGACATCTTGGTTATATCTGCATCCATTTGTAAATCTGCGGCATAAGTCATAATCCCTGAGTCTTTCCTATTTTGGGGGTTCCTCCTCCTAGTCACTCTGTTGATGGGTGGTTGAGGGAATGTATAGAGTCCAAATTATTGACCAGAACCCAAGCAAGATGCACCTGTTTTCTAGGTACCTTAGGGTTGCTGGCCTTTTGTTCTCCCAGCCTGTCTTCCGGGGGAGGGGCCTGCTGCACTGTTACTCAGGCAACCCTATTTGGGCAGAGTTGCCCTGCCTCCCTGTGGCGAGGGATGGGCTCAGTGAGAACCAGTTTTGGGGGCTTTTGTTCTCTGGTGGCTTTCCACGTCTCTTCCGAAAGTCAGAGCAGAAGAGACCGTTTCCAACCCTCTTCCTCACAGCAGAGAGATCGCAGTCTGTTCTTCAGTGAGCTCTCCAGGCCACACTATCTCTGTTTCTGTCTGTGCTGCTATAAACTGCAGCGTCCTGGGTTGTGTGCCCCTCTGCAGCGCCCCCATTCCTGCCTCCAGGTCAGGGCACGCCTCTGCCCTTTGTGCTTTTAAAACCGCCAGCCACTCCCAGTTTGCATGCACGACCGCCATCCCAGGGACTGCTCTAAAGTCCTTTCCCCTCCACTACCAGTCTGGGAGTCTGTGCCCCGTCCCCAGCGCAGGAGGCTGTTGCTCACCAGTGGTGTAGGATCCCCACAGCCAGGCTCCCTCTCACTGCCATTTATCCTCTGATATCTGCCTGTGGAATCACGGCTCCCCGCTTCGTACCTCAAAACCAACCACCTGCGATATTCTGTTTATAAAGATCCAGATCTATCTTCTTACATCTCAGGCTGATTTTGTGGGTGCTCAGAATGGTCTGGTAGATATCCAGCTCAATTCCGGGGACCAGTTGGAATAGGGTCCCCTACTCCTCTGCCATTTTTCCCCCCTCTTGATTTCTGCCTGAGAAGCATCCTGTCTCCTACTGGTAGCTTTTGCATATATCTGTCTCATTCATTAAGTGTTGATTGTGTTAGTCACTAGAACCAACCACTTCCCTGAGGCAGCAAGAGCCTTACTTACTTTGTGCAGCAGGAAAAGCTCGACTGGCATGGCTGCATCTAGCACTCGCTGCTCTTATGTGTCAAGTACAGACAAGATTAGAAAGGTGCCTGGGCAAGAATGACCAAGGAGCATGTTAGAAGTGGCTTGAATGAGAGGAAGACACCCCTTCTAATTACTACTGGGAATTTTCTCGTCCCCCTTCAGGATATCATCTGTAGGTTGTAGGCATGCTTGAGCTAATGTCCTCGAGAAAAATCACAATTGGTTCTGGAATATGAAGACTCTAGTTTACCCAGCTAACAGGTCCTTGTGGGGGAAGCATTTGCTTTTTATTTTACCTTAAAATGAGAGAGAATAAAACGTTGTCCTATACCAGATGGATATTTGGCCAGGTCTATCTCTTTGCCCTCTTAGACCATCTCTTCATTCAAATCCCCATCTGATATGAAATGATACGGGTAGTAGGAATTGGGACTGGGGTTAATGGGAAACATTGAATCAGGTGTCTGGAGCCCAAGGTTTTACTTCTAGCTCTGCCACTGAACTGGCTGTGTGACTATGGATCTGCCATCTCTTGGTCTTCATTTCTTATATATAAAAGTAGAGAGCCAAACCAAATCTGTAAGCTATCTATAAGCTGTATAAGATTGAATGAGTGCAAAAGAAATCTGCATTTATTTCCTATGCCACAAGTCCTAATGCTTGATGATCACAGATTTTGAAGCAGTGGGAGTATATCTTCTTTAGGCCCTTTCTTTGGCTAGATTGTCAACCAGGCAAAATTCATGAACTGAGTTTTCTCACATCCTCAATCTCTTGGTTTTAGAAGAGACCATTCTGGGGGCGCCTGGGTGGCTCAGTTGGTTAAGCGACTGCCTTCGGCTCAGGTCATGATCCTGGAGTCCCAGGATCGAGTCCCGCATCGGGCTCCCTGCTCAGCGGGGGGTCTGCTTCTCCCTCTGCCCTCTTCCCTCTCGTGCTCTCTGTCTCTCATTCTCTCTCTCTCAAATAAATAAAAAAATATATATATTAAAAAAAAATAGAAGAGACCATTCTGTTACATTCAGGAGCCAGCAACCTCAGCTCTCTGAGCTTATGGACCTATCATAGCAACTTTTTATGTCTTATTAGGAAGGAATGGATAAAGTAATTTTTACTCTGGTGTTAAAATTCTCAGAAAAAGGTTTACTCTTTTTTAACTGAGGATAGTGGTGAAATTTGTAGATGGAATTTATGGTAAAAGTTGAAATGTTTTGGTGACAAGTTCCTTGGAGAACTTCTTTTAGGATGGCAGTGGAAGGAGTATGTCATCCTTTGAAATCATTCCATGCATAAAAGAATTATTTTTCTGCTCACCTTTCCCAAAGATTGAGAGGAATAAAGATTAAGAGAATTGTTTCATGATACTAAGATCCAAAAGTTATGGCATAATTTCACACCACATCCCCACATTTGGTTCAAACATCTTTCTCTTTCCCAATTTGCCTTTCTAGAACTAAGATGGTTCCCATCTGTCAGTTCCATCCCTATCCATATGTTGGGATATTTTTGTCTTTCTTTCCATCTCTTCTGTTTCTCCATGTACACCTGTAGTGGTACAAAAGCTTCTCTGATCTAAACAGAAGCTACCTAGCACTTACACAAATGGAATATGCAACAACTCTGATTAGCTTGGCTCAGGTAGACCTTCATCTTAGATTTGGGTAGGTAGTTAATTGGATTAACAAGGTTTTGTCTTAGTATCTAATAGTAGTGAGGTATTATGGCCCCCTGAATGCTAGTGGTTCAAATGAATGTTTTCCTGTGGCTGAAACACTTTCTGTTCTGACAAACCTTATTAGAAGAGATTATAAATGGAAACCCTCCAGTGTCCATGTCTACTTCCCTGTACACATGTAATCCTGTATACAATATTTAGAGCAATCAAATCACAATGGGAAAAAAAAAAGCTGAAAGCAAAGAAAAACATTTCTAGTGACTCTCCTTAAGTTTCCACTCTCAAGTTTCTTGCTTCTTTTTCAGAGCCCTAAGTTTGGGCAGTGTCCTTCAGAAGGGTGACCCTGGAGTCTTGCAAAGTTCTAGTCACCAAATTAAAAAGAAATAAAGTCAATCATGATCATAATCTTGGACTTCCCTAATTTAAAAAAAAAAAAGTAGACTTTTGTAGATAATTGAAAAAAATCAAGAGTAATTGAATAAAAAGGATTTCTGTTTAAGTAGGATCTTCAAGTGAGTGGATCCCCTTTCTTTAGACAGTATATCCCAAAGAAATGGGGAGTCATAAATTATGAAAAAGGTTGCAGGAACCCCAGGGTGTTATTTAAAATTGATTGGCTTAGAACCATCTTGCCAATTAAACCCATGAGAGTGGGCAGTGGTAGAGCAGAATCCTCTTAAGAGTATTTTGTTTGGAATTAAAAATGGATTTAGGGGAATATAACTGCCAGCTTTAAGCATTATGTTTTAATTTTAGAGCTGCGGGCACAGTATGCCCATGTCTGAGCTATTGTCACTGCTGTGATTCTGGAATCAGACCATTATAAAAACAAAAGCTTTTGGCTGACTCCCCGCCTGGGTACCTAGTAGCCCACATGGTCTACCCATCCCTTAGAGAGGACCCAGTCTGTGTCTGCCAGCTTGTTCTCCTTCTCTGTGCCACCTGTGAACTCTGAGACCACCTGTGGTCTCTTGATTTTCTCTAAGCTTACAGGGATGCTGGTCTAGCCTGGTTATTATTTTGGTCCTGTTATTAGTCTTTTTTTTCCCAAGTTGATAAGCAAATCAGGACCCAAATGTTTCCCTATGAGAAGCTAATAAATAATAATCATAATAAGTTAGGGTGTTGCTAAACTTAGCAACTCTCTCACTCCCCAAACTAATCAAGGGCCTAATTCTTATCCCTTCACCCTTAATAACCATCACAATAATTCCAGCAATGAGATTCAGTAAGTGTCAACTTGACAAAAGTGTTAATTTTGCTATTACAATCAGAACACTTTCAACTAACAACGAAAGTCATGTATAGACTGATTTTACATCGGGACGAACACTTAATGGAATAGATTATGTAACAAAGGATTTAAAAACAAACAAGCAAAAAATGTCATTGGATGGTATGTTTAAAGTGTATTTTTCAAGACCCTGTCTCCATAGAGAACTTATATAAAAAATATAAGGTGGGCAGTAATCAGCAGCAGCTTCTGAAATCACTGCCCACAAAATGAAAACTAAATTATAGCTGACAGGTATTGAGTTCGTAAAACATGCCAGGCACTCTTCTAAGTTCTCTCCATGAATGGACCACATTTAATCCTCATACCAGCTCTATGAGACAGAAGAGGTCATCATGCTCATTTTACAGATGAGGAGATGAATTAAAGTAATGCATCCAGGGCCACATGGAGTATGGATACATAAAGGTTTCAGCCCACGCAGTCTGGCTGTAGGGTCTTTGCTCATAACCCTTCCCCATCCTGCCCCTCCATCGAACCAGCATATGCATTTGGGTCACCCATATCCCAAACTACTCTGGGGGATGCAGTTGGGAAAGAAGGAAGGTTAACATAAATATATAGAGGTGCTTTATGATTTCCAACAGCACATTTACTACTTCAGGGTTTGGGATGGGTGACATGTACATACTATATACAGAAAAAAAAATCTGCGGTGAATGTCAAAAAATGATGTTAGTTGTGTTATGATATTGTCTCTCAGGTTTCCAGCTGTTATGGTTCACTGGGTCCTCTTTTTAAAAAGTGCTATTATGTTTAGGTAGCTGGCTTCTCAAAGTGTGAATTATAGATTTTGCAAAAACATTTACAGAAAAAAGGAATTTTAAGGCATTCACTTCTTTTTCTTACATCTGTTCATGATGGGGCCAATTATTTTTAGAGTCATTGTAAGATAACATTTTAAAATCACTTATTTCCAGACTTAAATCTGCTTTTCCTCATAAGGACATGAGGCTATCTATATGGCTATAATAAAAATAAAATAAAATATTGATTTTTTCCAAATGTTTAGGTTAATGTTCTTCACACTGAAAACCTATGTCAGAGTTAATAATCCCTAGAGTTTATTCCCTAGGTCAGATTGCCTTGCTGCTATAGAAATATGGAGACCAGAGAATGATCATACAGCGACTGGGATTTGAAATACAGAACATAAACAACTTAGAGACAGACAGAGACAAACTGCATCAGAAGCACCAAAGATCAGAATCAAAAAGGCAAGGAGGAGAAGGACAGAGGTAGCAGAGGGCTCAAGAGCACTGTGAAAGGCCATCCTTTGGACATGTCTCTTAAAAATGGGTTATAAATTCAAGCCATCTCTCTACCTTAGGAAAATCCTGATATGACAGTCCTGAATGTCAGAGCACCACATACTTATTTATCTCTTGGAAAATACTCATTAGGACAAGTTCAAAGTACATGATTTCATCAGTTGGAAACAGTTCTTAAAATATCACTATGGGCAAGCTCTTCTCATGTATACATTGTTCAAGTCATGAAGTGATTTCATTTCTTCTTATGAGCCAGCCTATAGTTGATTACTAACACATTAACACAGTTTGTATAGGACACCAAGCTTGACCTCTCCCTCATTAGTGAGTTTAGATCACAGAACAAGTCCAGTAGCTTGATTAACATTGAATAATCAAATAACACACTGTACTGAGTGGAGGGATCTATAACATATGTGTGAATAGGAAAATGCTCAATCATGCGGTTCAGCTACTGATTTGTTCTCTTCTGCTAATTTCTCCAGGGCCTGGAAGTCAAGGAAAAGTGGGAAGGGGTAGGATAAGTAGCAATGGTTGAGTCCCAAAACACATTCAAAAGAATATCTGTAGCTGGTCTAATCTCTGATACCTTCTCCTATTCTAGGAGAATACCATTAAGAATCCTAACCCTGACACTGGACAATCAGCTATAGGATTATTAAAAAAAAATTTTTTTTATCATATTGTCTAGGATGAAATTCCTCAGCAGGAAATTCTGGAAGATTTTCAACAACGATGATTTAAACAACAAGGAACTTTTTTTTTTTTTAAGAATGTTGTTTTAGCTTACCAGAACACTCATCTTGATTAAATGAAGTTGGCCCATATTCATTGTTGGAGGCTATGTTTAGGCTGGGATTTCTTATCCAAACTTGTCACTGCAAGGGAGATAATTTTGAAGCGTGTTGCACAAGAGTTTGCCACTATGGCCTGAATTGAAGTATTTCTAGAGTTGATGATAACAGCTAATCGCTTTGATTCTGACTGAACATACTCAGTGGATCATTGCAGTCAGCTTGTGGTCAAATATATCTGTTCCCTTTGACCCCTCCTTGCCAACATTATCTTTTATTACCTGAAATGGCTGCCGGCATCAGTTTTCCAAGGAGAAATTTCCACCAGGGCAGCTGATATTTCTTTATCTCCCCCTTTCCCAAGGAGGCTGGATACATCTGAAATTTAGAAAGTGAGTCATCTTCCTACAGGCCCTGCCTTTCCTGCTATGGCCACCAGCCCTGCTGGCAGCCCATTTGCCCTAGGATCTCATCACTGTGTGCCTTGCTGGCTCTGGTGAATGTCACTAATGAAGGCTGAGGGAATTCAACAATGCTCTTTGCTTGGGTAGAAAATTGTGAAGAAGAGGATGTTGCTTATAATGTCCATCTATTTACTTTATATGCCTCTGACAAATCTTTGTCTTTTTTGGCTGAATGAAATTTCCAGTATACCTGAAAGCCAAATCCTCACCTCACCCCACCCTACACAATTGTGTGCTTCCTGCTGTAATTAACTTTCCAAGAGGAAAGCTCCTCCCATTATCATTCTTTAAATCCCCATCAGTCATTCAGTCTGGTGGATTTCAACTCCTACATGCATGTCCAGTCCATTCCTTTCTATCCACTCCCATTGGCACTGCTTAATTGCTTTTCATAAAAATGATGGTGACAGCCTCACAACCACTCCCCTCTACCCCAGGCCTTCCTGCCTTCAGCTCACTCTAGCTCCAGCAATTTAAGTCAGCATTCACACATCCTCATGCTTTTGCACTTGCTTCTGCCTAGAATGCCCTCTCTCCCTTCTTTTTTTTTTCCCCCAAGAAAATTCACAATTTTTTCTGAATACACTCTCTTCTTCTTCCCCCGCCCCCCCCCCAGGAAAAGTCACAATTTTTCCTACAAGGCTTAGTTTAAATGTCACCTTATCATCACAACCTTATCCAATTCCTATAAACAGGGCTTATCCAGTAGGCTCTGGAGCATTTTAAAATACCCTTATTATGACACTTTTTACAGTAGATTTTAAGTTATTTATGTGACTTTGCCTATTCCCAAGTGTTATTATTTTTTGTTTCTTCAGGACATATCCTAGTTGCCAAAATAAAGTAAGCTTATACCACACAGGGATTGAAAGAAGGAAGACTGCCCTGTATGCAACCTTGGCACCCAAGAAATGTCACAGTCATCAGTTTCCCTCCATTCTAAACTCTCATGTCTCTGGTTCCACTGTTTTAATAACTAGATTTGTTAAAAAAAGTCCACTTACACTGTGATAAAATAGCTATTTGCATTTTAATAGAGAATTTATATGCCTTAATCCAGAAGTTTCCTGTTGCTGGACTGACTTTAGAAAAGTCAGCTCAAGAACCAACTGAAATGCAGATATATGGCTCCATCTTGGGAGATTTTGATTTCATGTACATATAGTGGCACGTTAAACTCTGTACTGTAATAAGCTTTCCAGATAATCGATGATGTTCTGGCAGGTTTGAATTCCTCTGCCTTTGTTTCTGAGAGTGGGAACTTTCAGACCTCATTGCAATCTGTTGGGGGATGTATCTGAGGACTGTGAAGCCCTCCAACTTCTCTCTAATCCTTTACGAGAGCCTCTGCTAGACCTCTCCACCTCACAGATACAATATCTGTTTAGAGAGAAAGAGAATCCATGCTTGAGCCCTCTCTCCTTGTGGACCAAGATTAGAGATGGATGGTCTGTCTGAATGCTCACTATGCCATGCTCAGGGTCAAGACAAAGGCAGGGAGAGTGGGACAGTAGCCTCAGGTACAAAATTTTAGGGAACACCAAAAAACTCAGTAATCAAGATAAATAATATTCTTATAGTATTTTAGAAAATAGAAATTAATGCAAAAAAATCCATTATCAGCAAATTATCAACACTGTAAATAAAGATAGGATCAGTAACAGGACAGTTACCAGAAACTGGAAAAAAACAGCAGTACTGATCCTGTCTTTATTTACAGTGTTGCTATTTTGTTTATGATGGGTGAATCTTTCCTCAGTCTTGGCTCTGCTCCAGAATTTCTATCTATTAAAGTCTTTACTGCACCTGCTATATGAGAAAGTTCCCCCCCGAAAGTCTCAATGTCAGGTGGTTTTCTTTTTTCCCCCTACATTAGTGGCAGAAGGGCTGACTTTTAAATTTTATGAGCTGACACCTTGGACTCTAGATTTGAAGACCTATTTGAATTGTGGTGTCTTTTAGGTTGTCTTGCTCCAAATGTATTTCTTCTCGATATTTATCACAGTGACATGGGCTTTTTATGGCACTCTGAAGTGCTTCAGAGAAAATGGAGACCATTTTAATACTGCTGATTTACTCTTTCAGGTCTATGGTAATTTCCTTACTGCCTAATTATAAGGCTCAGTTTAATTTACTCTACACATAATGTTTACTGATGCACATATGGTGCCACATTTCAGGAAACTGTACCCAGAACAGGTATTTTTGTTAGGCTGGAGCATGGAAAATTTCCTTCATATACAGAAAAAAAAAAATGCCAAGAAATGTAATCGTCTCAACAAAGAATGTCCCCCAAACAGAGGTAGAAAAAAAATCACATCTATCTTTAACTTCATGAAAAAAGATACAGTCTCTTTAAATGCTTATTTTAAAAGCTGAATAATGATTTTATGTTACATGTGTACAAAGATTTCCAGTTACCCCAAAAATTGGGAGGTAGGAATTGAGGGAAAGAGAGACAAGAAAGAAAAGCAGTAATATTTTCTGAGCTTACTTCTTAACTATCTCTGAAAAAGGAAATATGGACTCAGTAGTTATGGATTTGTAACTCTTAGAGGTAAAAGCTACCTCGAAGATTTTTTTCCCCAGGGCAAAAGTTTTGTTTTTGTTTTTTAAAGATTTTATTTATTTATTTGACAGAGAGAGAGAACACAAGCAGGGGGAGCAGCAGAGGGAGGGGGAGAAGCAGACTCCCTGCTTAGCAGGGAGCCTGATGTGGGGCTGATCCCAGGACTCTGGGATCATGACCTGAGTGGAAGGCAGACACTTAACCAACTGAGCCACCCAGGCACCCCCTTAGTGCAAAAGTTTTTTATTCAACCTACTTAAGACCCCTCCATCACCCTCCGATTTAGAGATTGGAGCTTATCCCTTCACCCAGCAATTTTAGTTGTTAGAAATTGAGTTAAGATCAGTGATTTTGTAATTATCAATCATTGATGGGTTTTTCTTCAAAACTGATGTTGGTTTCTTTTTTTTTTTTTTTTTTTACTTTGCCTACAGTTAAGACCCAGATAAAAGTCCAGTAAAGAACTCTATTTAGAGTTCCTTAACACTTCACCTACTATCCCTACCACAATTCCGTGGAGGGGGCATTACTATCAAAAGATTTTTTCTTTTTTCAGAGTAGAGTATTGAAGTCCCAGAAATAAAATTAAATTTCATACTGATACAGAACTCCTAAGTTAGAAAACCCAAGTGGGCTGACTCTGAAGCCTGTCCTTTTAATGACTGTAATTGTTAAAGTTGATTCACTTTGGTCTTAGTTTATAGCTTTTATTAAAATTCCCTTAATAGGACAAGTGTCAGGTAACTATTAATTACTAATGAGTCTTGAGATTCTCAATAATAATCATAATAATAGGCTTCCTGTTTAATATAATCACCATTTTATTTCTTCCTTTAGTTATCCATATCTGTGTCCAGCCCAATGCAAGACACTGAACCATGAATGAGATTCTGATAATTATTTTTCTAATTAATTTTAAGGGTGAAAAGAGTAAAGGACTTTCATTTTAGCTGGGGGATATCTGATTAAGTGCAGATCAGGAGACTAGCAGACCTGCCTGGTATATTCAATGGGAAACAGTTGAATGGATTATGCCGTAGTGTTCCAGGTTTAAAGGAGAACCATTTGTCCTGAAGACTTTGGTGTTTGGAGGGGATTTTCCATCTGACCCAACCATAGGTGCTTGTGAGAAGTTTGGGTGGATAACCACTCTCAGCCCCTCCTTTACCCATTCCACAGTTCCCTGGTTTGTCACTGAGTGCATCAATCCTCTTAACTGTTAAAAGCAGGACTTCTATATTTTTATGATTCCTTTAATTTTAGCAAGGATTAGGCTGCCTTAAATAGCTGTGCTCTAAGTTACAACTGTGTAAAGAGGGTGACTGAAAAGCTGAAAAGCACCTTTAGTCATGGCAAGCCAGGAGGTCTGGGCAGTTGAGCAGGGAGAAGGGGGCACAGAGTTGCAGGGGCAGGAACAAGTCCACACTAATAAAGCATGCCTGACTGAGCAGATTTCCCTCAGCCCCTCCTTTGAAATCTGCAGGCTTAGATCAATGTGGTCCTGAGGCTGTATCCACAGATGCCATAATAACTAGTTGAAGGTGCATCACTTGTGACTGATCAAGTAGGCATTGTGTCAACATATCACAATAGCAACCTGCTTGCCTGGTGCTCTTTGGGCACATTCTCTGTGTGTTTAGCCGGTCTATGGTACCGGCTGAAGTGCCCTCAGTTTGTTTGTTTGTTGTTTTGTTTTCTGTTTTTGTGTGTGTGGTTTTGTTTTTGTTTTTTTGTTTGTTTTTGTTTTTTGTTTTTTGCCAAATTAGGGAGAAATACCAGTATTTGGAGTTTAGTCCAGGTTAGAGAACTATGTCAAGCAGGTCAGGCAACCCAGCCAGATATCCTCCTAATTCCCAAAATTTGGGGGAAAAGCCAACAACTTTTACACTTCCATCTAACCTTTCCTCTTAATTCCTTGCCTCAAAGCTTCTGCTACAAAAGGAATTACTTAGAGACCATTGGAATAACCTATGTTTTCTAGCAGAACATGAGGCAAAGGGAGAAGAAAAGTCAACTTGGTCAAATAGTACCAGTCATACTGGCCACTTGGGGGCTCTTTGTGGCTATCTCTAGCCTTCTCAGTTTCTTAAGCACATGGGTCCAGCAGATGCTCAGGTGTAAGTAAGCAATGGGTGAATGGAGCCTGAAATAGCCAGGGAATTGCAGTAGCAATGCAGCATAGTGACATAGACAGAGTGGAATGCTATAAGACTAAAATCCATTGATGAAACTATATACAACAGGTACCTGCAAAGTACTATCTGTGGCCCCAATCTGGCTCTCTGCCAGAGTTTATGTAAATAAAGTTGTATTGTCAGTTCTTGTGTTGCAATGGCAGAGTTGAGTAGCCATGGAAGAGATCAGCTGGCTGCAAAGACTAAAATATATACTAGCTGCCCCTTCACAGGAAAGCAGGCCAACCTTTGCTCTAGAAGTAAGTCTGCTTGAGAGAAAACAAATATGGTGTAAGAGCCCAGATTTCCCTGAAAAACTGAGGGACCTTAAATCTAACTCAGTCTCTTGCCTTTCCCTGAAACATCTTTAGCACCAGTGTCATTTTATAGGATTTCTACACACTTGGAAATGTGGAGTAATCATTGGGCCTCTGTCTGAAATGAAGTCCCTCTAGGGAAAAATTCAACAGCTGTTGGAAATGCAATGCTGTGCAATAGTTAAAGACAAGAAGCAAAGAAGTATAGCATATGGTGGCGGAACTCCGGAGAGTGAAGTTAGCTCAGAGGCACACAGTTATCTATAATTGGAATAGAGCAGAGAAGCATGGTGAATGGTTTTCCGTTTCAGAAAATGTCATGGGCTCCTTAATGACCACAAATGGTCAGAAGCTTCAGAGGTTCATTTATAAGTAACATCTGAACCATCAAGTAAGGGCCCATCGTTCCTCTTCCTTTACCCAACAGCACCTTATTCTCCTCATTTCCTATCCTGCTCAAGTGAACTGAAGTGGCACTCATCTAATACCTGGAGTGGGAAATGGTGAGTTTCAGCAGGCTCCTCCCAGGGGCTCTTGTAGTTACAATGGGGATTCTTCTGAGACCCACAGGACTTCTGCTGTAAGGTGGAATGGAAGGGAATTTGCAAGTATGGGGCCAGATGATCTTACCTGGTACAAATTCTACTACACTGGGGCAGGTATGGAGAATTGACCCCATCAGAGAGAAATATGGTTTTGGAGAGTTGTTCTCTGTATCTTCCTTCAAACTCTTTAACCACACACCTTTTATAGGCTTCTGCTGTTAATCTGCCATCAAATCCAGTCAGTGATTGTTTCTCCAAATTACCTATGCAGTTGTGGGGCATCAAGCAGCATTTTATAAGCCTCCTAAGGGTCCTTGCTGGGCAAACTTATCTGATGCAACTGTTGACTCTCTCACATTGGATTCCAGCAGCTTACACCTATTCAGTGCCAGCTAATCAATGACAGATATTACATGCTCAGAATGAAATATCCAGGCATCTAAATTTAGATCCCCTTTTGGGGTAAGCAGTGAATGAGGGGTGAAAATGCTGGAAGGTGGTTGAATAGGTGTGGGAGTAAAGGATAGAAAAAAAGATGACCTTTGTCCACTTAGGATTTGTGAATTTGAATAACCAGATTCAGAAACACATGGACCTTAAGTAAAAGAGCACTAATCTTGGAATCTGAAGCCTGACTCTGGCATTTTCCTCTCCTCATCTATACAACAAATAAAATGATACTCTCCCCACAAACCACACCTGTCACCCTCATCATGACATTGTAAGGAAGATCAAATGAAATAATGTCTAGAAAAGTTCTCAGCAAACTATAAAAACAAACATGCACAAGATTATTATTAAAGGTAATAAGCACCCAGAAACTGAGTAGGCTTTCCCAATATACAGGAGAATCATTCTGCTTTTTAGTGTGGGCTAAGGGATCTGAGCAAGGTAGTTATACCAGAAATGTCTTTTCCACCTTTACCTATGTTACCTAAAATTCCACCCTTTTGACAAATGCCAAATCTTCTGGGCTAACAAACTGGGTATTTGAAAGTATGTCTGTCATGTTGGAGGTGTGGAGAAATCCTGAGAGAAAAAAATCTAAGAGAAACCTGAGAGAAAAAAATCTTAAGTAATATGATGTGGAGGAAATGTAACAAATTTGGACCTTTAAAAAGTGTTTCTTAGGCTAGCCTCCAACACATTTAATCAGAAGAACTCATGCTTACCTCTAAGCAGCATCATTTATGAAGCCAGTCAAGTATATATATGGTCAGGTTGATCATTGTAGCTTTATTAGTAAATGGGAATTGAGACAGTAGAGAAGTTTTCAGCAGTGAGAGTAGATGGCTTGTCTTGTTTTTCTCTGGGTCCCTAGCCAGACATAGTGCTTGGTAAACCAGGAGCTCCTCAAATGCTAGTAGCAGGAATGAATGAGTTAACACCAATCACTGAGTAGAGAGAGTAGAATAAAGTAAGAAAGAGATAGAGCATATTTTTCCTCTCTATGAATTTATTATTCTTATAATAGTATTTCTGCTTCCTCGAGCTAATTGTATTACTATCTACCCTATTATATTTTTGTGAATTTACTCTCATTTTTCCCCCTTTGGCACAACATTTAAATATCTTTAGTAATAGTGTAGTGTTTATGTAGATTTTTCTTTATGGATCTTTTTTCTTCCTGTTTTGAGATCAGAAATTTTCTTACCCTTTTGAGATTTGAAATGCACAAATGAAGACAAATAAATAAGTGACTTTTATTGGTTTTGCAGAAATAAACATTTAGAGCCAACAATATGCAATGGGAAATGATAGTATCTTCAATAAAGGATAGTTTCCAGTGTTAGGAAAACTGGACAGCCACATGCAGAATAATGAAACCAGACTAGTCTTTATTACACCATCTACAAAAACCAACTCAAAATGAAGTAAAGACTTGAGTGTGAGATCTGAATTCATTAAACTTCCAGAAGAAATAAAGAGGGTGGGCACCTGGGTGGCTCAGTTGGTTAAGCAAATGCCTTCGGCTCAGGTCATGATCCCAGGGTCCTGGGATCGAGTCCCACATTGGGCTCCCGGCTCAGGGGGGAGCCTGCTTCTCCCTCTGACCCTCTCCTCTCTCATGCTGTTTCTCTCTCGCTCGCTCTCTAATAAATAAATAAATAAAATCTAAAAAAAAAAAAGAAATAAAGGGGGTAAGCTCTTTGATGTCAGTCTTGGCAATGATTCCTTAGATAAGACACCAAAAACAAAGACAGCAAAAGCAAAAATAAAAAAAGTGGGGCTACATCAAACTAAAAAGCTCCTACACAGCAAAGGAAACCATCAACAAAATGAAAAGGCAACCTATTGACTGGGAGAAAATATTTGCAAATCATGTATCTGATAATGGGTTAATACCCAAACTATATAAAGAATGCATACAACTCAATACCACATACACAAAACTTTTTTTTTGAATAGTCATTTTTCCAAAGAAAACATGCAAATGACCAACAAGTACATGAAAAAGTGCTCAACACCACTAATCACCAGGGAAATGCAAATGAAAACCACAATAAGATACTACCTCACACCTGTTAGAATGGCTATCACCAATAAGATAAGAGATAGCAAATGTTGGTGAGTATATGGAGAAAAGGGAACCCTTGTACTCTGTTGGTGGGAATATGAAATTAGTGTGCCCACTTTGGAAAACAGTATGGAGGTTCCTCAAAAAATTAAAGACTGAATCACCATCTGATCCAGCAATTTCACTTCTGGACATAGTTGACTCTTGACCAACATGGGTTTGAGCTGCACAGGTCCACTTATATGTGAATTTTTTTTTAATAATACAGTATAGTACCAAATACACTGTAAATGTATTTTCTCATCCTTATGATTTTCTTAATAACGTTTTCTATTTTCTAGCTTACTTCATTGTGAAAATACAGAATATAATGCATATAACATACAAAATATGTGTTAATCAACTGTTTGTATTATCAGTAAGGCTTCCGGTTAATAGTAGGTTATTAGTGATTAAGTTTTGGGGGAGTCAAAGTGATACATAGATTTTTTTTTTAAGTTCTTGTTTTAATTCCAGTTAGTTAACATACAGTATCATATTAGTTTCAGGTATACAATATAGTCATTCAACACTTCCATACATCACCCTGTGCTTAGCACGATAGATAAGTGCACTCCTTAATCTCCATCACCTATTTCACTCATCCCCCCCCCACCCCCCTCCCTTCTGGTAACCATCAGTTTGTTCTCCTTAGTAAAGAGTCTGTTTCTTGGTTTGCCTTTCTCTCTCTCTCTTAACCTTTGCTTGTTTGTTTTGTTTCTTAAATTCCACATATGAGTGAAATCATATGGTATTTATCTTTCTCTGACTGATTTATTTCACTTAACATAATAACCTCTAGCTCCATCCATGTCATTGCAAATGGCAAGATTCCATTCTTTTTTATGGCTGTGTAATATTCCATTGATAAGTTATATGTGGATTTTTGACTGTGTGGAGTGTTGGCGCCTCTAACCCCCACATTGTTCATGGGTCAACTGTATATCCAAAGGAAATGAAAGCAGGATATCGAAGAGATATCTGCACTCCTGTGTTCATTGTAACATTATTCATAGTAACCAAGATGTGGAAACAACCTAAGTGTTTATCAACAGATGAATTGGTAAATACATATATATATATATATAATGAAATGTATATGAAATACTATTCAGACATGAGAAAAAAGGAAATCTTGCCATTTGTGACATGAATGGGCCTTGAGGGCACTATACTAAGTGAAATAAGCTGAACAGAGAGAGACAAATACTTCATGTTATCTATTATATGTGGAATCTTAAAAAAAAAGAAACTCATAAAAGCAAAATAGAAAAGTGGTTGCAAGGGACTAGGGGTTAGGGGATATAGGGAAGGATTGGTCAAAGGGTACAAACTTTCACTATAAGATGAATAAGGTCTGAGGATCTAATCTAAAACATGACTACAGTTGATAACACTGTATTGTAAAATTGAAATTTGCTAAGAGAGTAGAACTTAAATGTTCTCACCAAAAAAAAAAAAAAAAAAGTGCACTGTAATGGGTGTGTTAATAAACTGGATGGGAGAGAGTCCTTTCACAATGTATGTATATCAAATCACCATGTTGTATACTTTAAATATCTTAAAATTGTATTTGTCAGTTATACCTCAATAAAGCTGAAAAAAAAAAGAATTAACATCTATCCATTAAAAGAATCACAGAGATATCCTCTCATTGGAGATTAAAGTTGGACATGCAGTCTTCAAAGTCTCATCTAAGTTTAAGCTTCTATGATTCTAGTTGGCTGGGGAGAGCCATTTTTTCTTGTTCTGTCTTTTTCAGGGAACTGTTTCATATTCATCAAATGGTTGTGGGTTTTTAGACTTTGTGCAAAACACTTTGCAGTATCTATTTGAAGGTGTCTCAATATACATCATACACTGCTCAGGTCCCACCCTGTAGGCAGACAATTTCTGGTCATTTGAGACAGTCTATTTTTAAGTTTGTGAGTTAAACTGTGTCTATCCTTTCATCACTGTGCCCTCCTGTGAAATAAGGAAGTGGATTGTTAGATTAGGTGCCATCCATTGACTACATTCCTTTTGGTTTGCTGAGGAAAATGCAGTTATTTACATTGATGAATGGCCTTAATTGGGTAAAATAGACTGGTAGTGCTGAGCTAATACCTTTAAATGTCTTGTCTTATGCAATTAATATTTCCTTGTCACACATACATTTAAACAGTTGGAAGAAAGCCTTGTGTTCTTGACTCCTGTCAGACTTAACAAATGATTTTGTCAAGTCATTCCTTTCTGCCCTGGTTGATTGATAGCTAAATTTTGGTCTTCTAGCTTATGTAAAAAGTGTTAACTATGCCTTTCAGCTTGTAGGCAAGGGCATTTAAACCATTCTAATAGTCAATTTAGAGAGGAATTACATTGCCTGTTTACTGGAGGGGTCAAAAAATGTGCCCCTGTTCACCAGGGACACAAATCACAGGGCCCATGAGCTAATGAAGGCAGTATTTATGAGTCCCTGCATTTGCCGTATAATACCAGGTTCAAGGTGCCCCTGGTCTTGGCTGCTGAGGGCTCTGGCTCCCAATTTTGGGTGTCCCTTTGCTTATGGACTATATAATAGGTAGATATATTTGGCATGAACAGGGTTTGATTTGAAAACGCTTAAGAATGAGAATAAAATCTAGAATGCTAGCTAGATTGTTATAGTACTGAATTTCATGTGAAGATTTTAGCGATCTCTCTGTAATAAGGCAGATCTCTGCTAAGCTCTGCTGCCACCTGGCTTATAGATGTTCATACATACCATGATTACCATCTCCAAGCATGCAAAGTGGATTCCAGTCATTTCTGGGAGGAGTCTCACTTCCCTTGGCTTGAGCCTTTGTTGAGAATCTCACAGTTTACCATTTTAAAACACTTTGGCCAATAAGTTGTTAAGATAGCTACATAAGAGCAAGTATAACCCATCAATATGTTTTTGCAATAGATATATCTTGAACCATGAGTCCTCCATTTTTTTTTTTTTTTTACAGACTCCTAAAGCCCCAGGAAGTCACAGAGTCTCATAGTGAGTATCCAGCAGGTCCCTTTCAGCTCCTGGAGTGGGGATTCATTAGGACTCAACATCACATCTGCCTCTGGAGGGACCACTGATTCCCTCTTGTGGTGTCCGTCTGCCACTGGGTCTGTTCTTTCATTCTCTCCACTGTGGTTTTCTTCTTTGTGCTCTTACTATCTTGGGAAGGCTTCCAGAATTCTTTATGCACTTCACTCATTAATCAGGAAGCAGGATCACATATGTGCCTGAAATTTTTTACTCCACCATCATACATACCATTGCTTTTGGTTAATAATGTATGCAAAGCTGGCACAATGTAAACACACATTATGTGTATTAATTTAGAGCATGGATTCTGAGGCCAGCCTGGGTTCAAATTCTGCCACTGCCACTGCCACTGATTTATTGGCCATGTGAATGTGGGCAAGTGACTGAATTCTATTGCCTCAATTTTCTCAATTGTAAAATGGAGAAAATTGTAGCCGGCTCTTTTCAGAGAAATTAACAAATTATTCTAAACATTCAGAATAGTGTCTAGCACAAAGTAAGCATAAATAAAGTTTTTAAATATGAAATATTAATTTCCCCCAATCCTTTACTGCTCTCCTCCTCACCACCTTTCCTCCATGCCCCACTGCTACAGTTTACTTCTGCCTTCTCCATATATACCCTCCATTCTGCCAACCTCTCCTTTGCTTCCTTGTACTGCACTCAGCAACTGTGGGCTCCATGTTCCATTGACATTTTTACCAGCACCAAGGCAAGCTATGTACATGCTGGCTTGAGGCCCCCTGAAGATTCACAATAATCCCAGCACTCCCTTGGATCCTAAAGCAACATTTCCCTGCTTCTTCCAATGAAAACAATTGCCCTTGCCTATTGTGGAGGGAGAAGGGGACTTTGACACAGTCCTGTGCATCCTGGGCAGAAAATGGAACCAAAAGAAGGAGCCAAGCGCTGCTACTATTCTTCAGGACGAGCCCCGACCAACCCTTCTTTGTCTCAGTCCCCATGACTTTCCTCTTAAGTGTAACTTTTGAATTAAGGGATTTGTTAAATCTATACAAATAAGAAATTGCAGCTGTGATATTTTTAAACATGGCCCATGGCTGTATAATGGAACATGTAGAGCAGACTACTGTTAATCCAGTGATTTTGGTAAAATAACTGAATTAGGATGATACCAAACTAGTTAATTGATTGATCAGAAATGTATTTTGATGATGTCTGCCCAAAAAGATGATTAAGTGACCACAAAAACTTATTCTAATTAAACATGTATATTATCTTATCAGTTATCTGTTGTCACAATAGTGCCAGATAACATTTTAGTGGCACACAATAATAACATTTGTTTCTCACTAGTCTGGGATGGCCACCTTGGTGGGGTCATCATGTGTCTGGGCTCAGCTGCTCTTGACTGACGTGAGATGGCCTTCACGGGGATGACTAAGGTGACTCAGTTCAATTCAGCACTTTTATTTTCCTTCTTGGGAGACAAGTGTCTAGCCCAGGCATGTCCTTCTCAAGGAAATGGCAACAAACAAGACGAAGCAAGCCCCGTGGTGAATAGGCCTTTAAACCCCCCGTATGCATCATGATGGCCAACATCTATTGACCCTAAGCATGTCACATGGCCCAAGCCAGAGCCA
This sequence comes from Neomonachus schauinslandi, assembly GCF_002201575.2. Lineage (NCBI taxonomy): Eukaryota > Metazoa > Chordata > Mammalia > Carnivora > Phocidae > Neomonachus > Neomonachus schauinslandi. Next base: position 43,410,000 of record NC_058412.1, on the reverse strand, counting down.
AAGAGGGCAGGCATTGCAGAGTTACATGGCAATGGGCATGCATATGAGGAGAAGTGAAGAATTGGGGTCATTAATATAACAAATCCAATATAATTATGTAAGTTGGCCTCAGTGCTTCTTATTCCATCAAGACGTGTTCCAACTTTTATCCTGGCTCTATTAGCACTCCTAGAGGAAAAATCTAGAGGGCAAGGACTGTTTATCATGCCAAACTAAACCATCACATGTTTGCTGTTGGGTCCATGAACATAGGTATCGCTAATGATGACCCCTGCGTTTTGAATTATTCCAGTAGAGCCTGAATGGGAGAAGGGGGCATAGAGAAAAGCTTGAAGCCTGATAACTGTTTTATTTTTTTTTTTCCTTTTAGAAGTAATTGGTTCCATTAAGTAAAGAAGCTAGTATCCCAATTAAAATGATTTTGCTTCATAGAAGATAGTGCCATCAGGATAATGAATAGAATGACCAAAGAATTTTTTTTCTCTTTTAAAGGAAATAAAATAAAGCAAAACCAGTGATTATTCTCTAAATGCTCTCCCACAGCATCATAGATATGCCTCTGTCCCTATCTGCCCCCACCCCAGCCCAAACAATGAACAATACCATCATTAACAGTGGACTGTGTGCACGGATGGCACCTTAGCTTAGTAAAGTGGCTTTCTGTGGATTACTGCACTGACTGATTACCTTAATTGACCTTCAGCCTGGCTACAATTCGCCTGACTTAATGGGGCTCAATTTTTCTCAAGCCCCCTAGGCTGGATGGCTCCTGGCCCAGACACTTTGTTGCTTTGATTTTTCATTTTTAATAACAATTACATCCCAAAGCTTGAGAAAATATGGTAAAATATGTCAGTAATCATGAAGAGCCCCGAAGGAGCCACATCCATGGAAAGATGTAAGGTTTCAAAGTGTTGAGCCCATTTAAAATCATCCTCTACCCCAAATTTGACCTTGGTTGGTATGGCTTACAAAATTCTAGGGAAGAAGCTAATACGGTTAATAGGATTTTTCTAAACATCTGTCTAAATGGCAAGGCAGATGTTAAACAGACATTTGTTAAATGTCATCAGCCCAGCCTAGACACTTGGGTGTTAACTTTTATTTCTAAAAGTCAGGATGGCAGTGGATTGCTCAGATATACACAGACAATTCTGCCTAAAGACTAGAATGCAAAAAAGACAACTTGCAGGGAAGTTTCAGCAAAGAAAGCTTTTACATTGCAGGAAAAATAGGATTGATTAGTATTAGCTACCTGTGCTGAGGAGAATAATGAAATAGTATTTGAGCTCAGCATAAAAGAATGCTGTGATTGATTAATCATGTCTGGTGTAGGCATAGAAAGGAAATGTAGCATACTTTCCATTCCTGTCCTAGTTCATAGTTTCTGATCTTGTTCCTTATAAACAATGCTTCATCTTTAATTATTTCCTATATCTATTTTGTCCACCTTCTGCCTATGCTTGAGTAACTGAATTATTATTCTACCAGATCTATTCTTTATTGGCCATCCTTTTGTTTTTGAGTCAGCCTCTGAATTCCCTTCCTGTGTTTGGGGAACTCCTCATTATATGAATTTTGGTGTAAGAAGTCAAATGGCCGGTATATTTGTTTTCGCAAATACTTTTCCCCAATACCTCCTTTCTTTACCCTTGCAACTAGGTGTTGTTGGCACATGACCCAGGATTTGAGTCTATATTTTACCCAGGTAAAAATCAAGTGCATTTGCCTAAGACTTTGAATCAAAAGCTAATGTCACAAAAGCACAAGGTCTTCTAACATTTCTGAATTCTGTCCCTTCTTCGAACTAGCAGAATAGGCTTTCCGCTTAAAACTGCCAGAATTAGTTTCTAATGTTTGCAACTAAGAACTTGACTGATGCAATAGGTCTTCTAAGGCGGTGCTCCTCAAACTTTATTGTGCTACTGAATCACCTACGCATCTTATTAAAATGCAGATTCTGATTGAAATGCAGGTCTGCGATGGGGTGGGAAGTTTGCATTTCTCCCAGGAATTGGCAGTTATGCAGGCCTGTGGTTCACCCTTTAAGTAGGAAGGATCTGAGGAAGGAAAGGCAGCCTTAAAGAAGACAGAGTGGGCAGGAAAGAAGAAAAGGGAAAAAAAAAAAAAAAGGAAATATGTTTCAATGTGTTCTAGTTAAGTTAGGGCAGACTAACTAATAAACTTCAAAATGTGCAAAGACTCCAACACAATAGAATTGCATTCCTAATCATGTAATAATACTGGACCAGTTCCAGGACACTTCATGCATTCAGGGAGTTAGATTGATTGTTGGAGAGGGGGTTGTCCGTCTTCTTCAGTTATGGCTTCCCAGGTCACCTTGGGTGTCACATCTGGATTCCACCCAGATAGAAATGGAAAAGAACATGGGGGAGTGTTCATTAGAAATGTTTGTTTCTTTTTTTAGGTTTTTTATTATCAAATAGAACACAGATATAGGAATCCACACACTATGAACATATAGTTTATTAAATTACTCTTATCCAAACACTCATAACTACTATGCAGGTCAAGAAATAGAATTCTGCCAACCTCCCTAAAACTCCTTTCTATGCTTCCTGTCTCCCTCCAAAGTAACCATTATGTTGACTTTTGTTTCTTTGTGGTTTAATCACCCTGATGCACATCGTCAGATGATAAAATTTAGTTTTGCCCACAGTTTGGGATAGATCTCTTTAGTCTCTTAATCTATTGCATCCCTGCTCATCCCTTTCTTTTGCTTGTAATCCATCTGTTGAAGAACCCGGATGGCTTGTACTGTAAGTTTTCCACAGTTTGCATTTGGCTGATTAGATGCATGTGATGCAGTTCCATATGCTATTCTGTATTTTCTGCAAATAACTAGGGGGATCCAGAGCCTCTACCCATTTCAGGTTTGATCCCTTTGGCAACACTATAGTTGGATTTGTGCCATTTCATCAGAAGGTACATAGTGTCTGGTTGTCTTTTGTGTGTGTGTAATATTTTCAACCACTAATGTTCATTGCCTAGATTTTTAAATTCATTAAAGGTTGCAAAATGGTGGTATCCTATCATTCTGTTTTCATTTAAGTGGAGGAAGTTTATAAACAGTTTCTTCATAAAGAATTTCAGTTTATATAGGAAAGGCGATATATAGTCTTGATTCTTTCAAGAGAAATGAATTGGTTCCTTGTCATCGTCTAAAGGTGACCGGCTAATTTTTTATTTTCTTTTTTTAGTCACTATAAACTCATATATTTAAATGTATTTGATGGGTTTCAATCCACTGGATTTTTTTTGTGAAGTTCAAATTGTCCGGTCTTTGGCCAAGTGGGAGGCTCCTGAGTTATTTTTACATGATCCTTAGTAGTCTTTGATAGCTCTTTGCTATTAAAGGCATAATAAGGTATTTCAGGCCTCTTGCTGTATTTGAGCCTCAAAGTACTAACCATTTCTCCAAGAAGCCCTGGTCTGTTTTAGTGGAAGACTGTGTTTCAAAATGTTCATTGTTATTGGCCTGGCCATTGTTTTTAGGCCTTTCCATTGGACAGAACTGGGAAATAGTATGTGTTTAGTTTAAAATCTTGTCTTCATATTGATATTTCTTCTTCAAATCTAGGATTATAGGGTATTTCCTAAACCTCTTCTGTATTTTATCTTCTTTCTTATACACCAATACTCATTAACAAGGACAAAGGAGATAAGAGATAAATTCTCATGACTAATTATTTGCTTTATTCTACCTTTGAACACAATAGTGTAGGAACAATAATATTCATACTACCATTATAATTAAAGTTACATAAAATGGTTAAAATATTTTTGTATATCCTCTTCCCTTTTTCTTCTCATTTTGGCAGTGTTATATTATATCTTCATTGCCAGAGCATGTAACTACTTCATATGATAATCCCTCTTATTCAACCATCATATATTCTTAGTTCTATCAACAAGTATTTATCTAATGCTCACTGTCAGTTTCATATTGATACTTTTTGAGTTTTGGGGTTTTTTTTAAGATTTTATTTATTTGACAGAGAGAGACACAGCGAGAGAGGGAACACAAGCAGGGGGAGTGGGAGAGGGAGAAGCAGGCTTTCCGCAGAGCAGGGAGCCCCGTGTGGGGCTCAATCCCAGGACCCTGGGATCATGACCCGAGCTGAAGGCAGATGCTTAACGACTGAGCCACCCAGGCGCCCCTTTTTTGAGTTTTTTTGATTGTTAAAGTTCCTTCTCTAACAAATTCCCTGACAAAGTCTCATGGGAACAGTATTTTCTGAGTTCTTGCACATTGATCAAATTTTGTCTGTGCCTTATATTCTTCAAAGTCAGTTTTGCTGGCTATAAAATTCTTAGCTCACATTTTCTTTCCTTGAGTATCTTAAATTATAGTATTTCATTTTCTTCTGGCATAAAGCTTTGCTATTGAAAAATCTGAAGAGCATCTAATTTTCTTTCCTTTATAAGTCATGTGTTCTATTTGCCTAAATGCACAAGAATTTCCTCTCTTGTTTATTTTTTAGAATCCAGTTATTTTGCTTGAGAATATGCATCAGTCCTCTCAGGTACATGATATGTCCTTTCAGAATGTAGTTTATATGTATATGAAAGTTTTTATGAGTTATAATGCTTAGTATTTGTTCTGTTTTCTTGTTTTGATTTTCTTCTTCAGGGACCTCTGGTACCCATATATTAATTTTTTTCATCTATCTTCAATATTTGTCACTTTTTCTCAAATTTTTAAAAATCTTTTCTTTTGGATTTTATTTATTTATTTTGAAGATTTATTTATTTGAGAGATAGAGAGAGAGCAGGGGAGGGGCAGAGGGGGAGGGAGAGAGAAACCCAAGCAGAGTCTGACGTGGAACTGGAGATCATGACCTGAGCCCACGATCTGAGCAGAAACCAAGAGTCTGATGCCTAAATGACAGCATCACCCAGGCGCCCCTCTTGGATTTTAAAATGTTGTCCTTCTTTTCTCTTTCCACTTCTCTTAAGGCATTTGCTATTGTGTTTATTCAGTCTTTAGTCTTTTTTTTTTTTTTTAAGGATTTTTCTTTTATTTATAACTCTTTCTTAAGTTTCATGATCTAGGGGCACCTGGGTGGCTCAGTTGGTTAAGCATCTCACTTTGGCTCAGGTCACGATCTAGGGGTCCTGGGATCGAGCCCCAGGTTGGGGGTTCTTGCTCAGTGGGAGTCTGCTTCTCTCTCCATCTGCCCCCTTCCCCCAACCCCCGGCTCGTGCTTGCTCACTCTCAATCTCATATGAGTAAATAAAATCTTTTAAAAATAGTTTCATGACCTCATTCTATATTTTCTTTTTCTAATCTATGTCTTTTTTCATATCTTATATCATTTTTTAGTGTATTTTAATTTATTTGAGATAGCAGTTTACAGTTTTATTCTGTTTTATAGGTATATGTTTTTGGCATGCTTTCAGTGTGTGTAAGGATGGTATTCTCTTCCTTTTTCTCATTTTTCTTGTAATAACTTTATATGAGTTTTGACCTTAATAATTTTAAGTTGCTCATTTTTATGTGAACTCACTCTCCTTGAAAGTTTAGAAAGAGGCTTGATGCACTTAGCTATTCTAGCTTCACAGAGCTCTCACTTCTGTTATTTTTGTGTGATGTTAAGAAATATGGTGGCTTGATTGGTGAGATAGCCTGGCTCTCTGTTCATCTGGGCTTTCTTTTTCTTTTACCTCTATTGTCCCTGTCAAGTTCAATTTTGATTATACTCCCAATAGTTTCTCCTTCATGTGGGACTCTGTCCTGGAAGATAGCCATGGCAGATCAGTTTCAAGTGTTTACTGCACTGTCCTCTTCAGACCTTCTTACTGTGGGCACTGCCACTTGCTACCTTATGATTGCAGACAAGTTATTTAATGTTTCTTAGTCCCATTTTCTTCATTTGAAAACCTAGTATAAGAATAGTGCCTAGGGTGCCTGGGTGGCTCAGTTGGTTAAGCGACTGCCTTCGGCTCAGGTCATGATCACAGAGTCCTGGGATCGAGTCCCACGTTGGGCTCCCTGCTCAGCAGGGAGTCTGCTTCTCCCTCTGACCCTACCCCCTCTTGAGCTCTTTCTCTCACTCTCTCTCTCTCAAATAAATAAATAAAATCTTTAAAAAAAAAAAAGAATAGTGCCTATTTGGGGCACTTGGGTGGCTCAATCGTTAAGCGTCTGCCTTTGGCTCAGGTCATGATCTCAGGGTCCTGGGATCGAGCCCCGCATTGGGCTCCCTGCTCAGTGGGAAGTCTGCTTCTCCCTTTCCACTCCCCCTGCTTGTGTTCCCTCTCTCGCTGTGTCTCTCTCTGTCAAATAAATAAATAAAATCTTAAAAAAAAAGAAGAATAGTGCCTATTTTAGGGTGTTGTTTGGGGGATTAAATGATATCATATGTAAAGATCTTACTTGAGTATCTGGTACATTGTGTGTATCTGGAATATATGAGCTCACCAATAAGCCCACATTATTCCCAAGCTGTAGTTTAACACACGCCACCAAATAAGTAGCTGACTAATGTTAACTTTGCATATATTTTTTTTTTATGGTGAAATATCAAGCCCCATTCAGAGGTAAACCAAACTAAGTTATATATACACACATACATACCTTATGGTAATTAACACAAAAAGGAACTGAGATTTGTTCAAAGTTTTCCTTCTGACCAATAATAAATATGTATGTATTAAATAAATAAATAAATAAATATGTATGTATCACCCTCCCGAAAGATTTGCCTGTGTACTCCTGAGTAGGTTTACTTGTTTGGAAAACATACCCATTTTTTACCATCTTCTCTTGCATTTATTTGGGTGTTTTCTCCCTGTATACATCCTGACAATTTTGAGCAAAGCAGCCCTGAGGTGATTTTCCAGGTATGGTTTCATTTTTTTTTTTTTTTCATGCAGCTGCCCTGCTTCCCATTTTAACAATGTGGAAATGATGTGTAATTATGCATTGTTAGATATTTGGGTATGTTTATTTTTACTTACCTTGAAGAATAACTCTAAGTACTTCTTTCTGGAGCACTGCAACTATATCATCATAGCACTTTGAGATTAGGTTTCATGTTTCTACCTCCATCAGATTCCAACAATGGATGTAGAAAGGGCAGTCTACTGCAAAAAGGTGAGGTTTTAGGCATGACTTCAAGGCCCATCTCATCATCTAAAGCTCTCCGTACTTGCTGGTTGATGCCTAGATGTCTCCTTTTTCTAAAGAGCCTTGAACTGAGTCCTGTGTCCTTGAGATGTATCGTGATTCAAAGCTTCCTGGAGGGAGACATTTGAGTCAATGAAGGAGGAAAATAGACTTTTGATAGGAGAGCGCCTATAATGTATTAAGCTACAGGCCATATATGTAACTTTCAAACTGACATATAATAAAGTTAATTCAGAAGCATTTATCAGTTATCTCTCTTTGTTTTCCTTTGATATGATATGCACTGGGAAAATTAAAAACAGTTGAAAATTATTTCCAGGGATAATGAGAACTGGGCATAGTTTAGAAAAATTTTTATTCTCAGGCAGTAATTTAATCCATATTGCTAAGTGAGTAACAGAGTCATAAATATACCATTCTTCTATTCCTTAATTGTGTGTGTGTTGTTTTTGTTTTTACTGCAGCTTCGGAAAGCAGTGATGGATCACATATCTGATTCTTTCTTGGAAACCAATGTCCCTTTGCTAGTTCTCATTGAGGCTGCAAAGAGTGGGAATGAGAAGGAAGTGAAGGAATATGCCCAGGTTTTCCGTGAGCATGCCAACAAGCTGGTGGAGGTAAGTCAGGAGAAGCCTGAAGAGACGAATTTATTGTTGGGTTTAATCTCCACATATCAGTCTTGGAATTTCAGTAGATAACCCTTCTGTGGTTTTCCTGGACAAATAAAGTCTTGGAACCTATCTTTCTTTTACCTTCTGATGCTTCTATCCCTTGCAGAAGAGGCAGGTTATCAGTATTCTCTCCTTTCTCTATCCCACAATTCTAAACATGTTCTGGAACATGTGTGCTAATTTTCCTGAACAATAGGTAGAGGCTGAGACAGGAGGGGTAGAAGAGATGCTCCAAAGTGCTGAATGCCAGCTTTGATTTGAGGGAATAGAATAAAAATTGCCAAATGGAAGTTTAAACACTATACCCTTCTCTTCTTCCTTATCCCCCTCTCCACTCCATGTCCCTGAGCCTAGATTAGCTGGCCACATTATGAATTAGTGAAAAAAGTGTCTCACTTTTCCCAAAGAGATACTGGGATTCCTGACGAAGGATCCTGGGGCAGCAGGATCAAGTTCAGAGTCCTAAGTATATTCTGTGTTTGAGAATCCTGTGGGAGTTGTTTTATAAATGCAGAATTGTGCTATGTAATATTGAAAAAATATTTATTTAAGGCAAACAAAATAAAAGTGAAATGATAATCAAGCTGCTTATATCTAGGAGCTGAAAACCAACAGCATGGCAAAGGTTGGATTTAGTGATGTGGGACTGAATAGAAACTTAGAGATGTTAAATAGGAAGTGCATGTGTGCCAGAGGAAGAGTATAGAAGGGGAAAAGATCCTGACAAATTTAGGGAATAGTTATCAGGGCCAGGCTCTGAGCACTTAAAAACAACAACAACAACAAAACTCTGGTATATCTACACTTTAATTTAGGATAAAATGAAATTACTCAAAATGACAGGCAACTTAAATACAAGCTAAGAGTAAAATAGATTATTTCTTGTTTTCTTCAGATGGCAAAATTAAATGCTGAATAAGGTCATCAAATGTGAAATCTTCTCTATGTTTCTTGGAGTGAGCGATAGGGTTGTGTTCCGATTTAATTGAGGCCTAAGCACCGACTTAGCTTGCTTTTTGGTTACTCCAGCACTGCTGTTGCCTCTGGTGCCGAAGACACCAGGCCAGCAGGAAGTCCTCCATCAAGCCCAGAGGGTGCCCCTGGTCCTCTAGGACACAAGCTGAGTCATTGTCTCCCATGACAGCAGTCATCAAGTTGAGTGTCCAAAACCCTAGGCCACAATAATAGAACCCTTGAACTTACCTCCATAACCCCAGTGTCTTGAGGCAACACCAGTCTGGAGCTAAAAATAGACCTATTTAATGACATCAAGGCAGTATCTTGCTCTGTCTTCACCTACAAGGCAAGTACTCCATCACTCCTCAGATTCCACCTCCATGTTCCAGTTCACTTGGCCACTGAGGAATCCAGGCTTCCCAAGATTGACCTTGGAAGCCCTGGCTACTTCCTTGTCTTAAGAAAGAGAAGTTATAAAAAGAGGAGGGGTAGAGTGGGAAGGGGAGGAGGAAGAAAAGAAGTAATGCTGAATGAATGCTACAAAAAGTTTTAAAGTATTCATATGTAATAAAATGGTAGTATTAACATTGAGGTAGATAATTGCATTTATATAACTTAATGTTTACAAGATAATTGCAGAATTTATAGAAAACATTAATTAATGGTGTGTTATAGGCATGGTGGACAGAAAAAGGGACATGTGTTTAAAGTTGTGAGATAAACATAACCTACTTCCAGTCTTGTTTGTGTTATTCTGTAATTCTGTACATAGCCTCATTTGAGATAATACTTACTTGATGCCCTGTGTAAATGTGAGCCCAAGTAGCCCTCATGTCTACTCATTCTCCCTTCTCCTGTGATAGACTCTGGAAACATTTACCATATCCCCTCATCCCATCTGTAGGATTCACTGTAGGGGTATCCAGCTACTGTGAATAATCCTTGACCCTAAACTTGTGGCAGAAGCAGAAGCTCAGGTCAGCCAGAACTCCGTGTTTCAGAAAATCATTGTTTTGCTTCCCTCAGTTATTCCCTTCATTACCCCTGGGTGGTTACTGCAGCCAGCAGCATTTTGGAATGTCTTGGTGCCTAGGAGACGGAAGGGCTGAGATGTGGGATTGGCCTCTGTTTGATTGGAGAGGACTGGAATCAAAGCCATTTCTGTAGCTTATGTCCTTCAAACAAGTGCTAGATTGCTGATGCATACATGTAAAAAAAAAGCTGGAGCACTGGGCTGAGAGTCACCAGTTTTCTCATTTTGAAAGTACTTGTATAGAAGTAGGCATCTTTCTGGGCCTTAGTGTTTGTGTCTGTAATGTGAAAAATTTGGTTAATATATTGATTTTATATCCATTGACCTTGAAAATTCACCTACTAATTCCAGAAGTTTGTTTCTTTTTGGATGTTCTGTATATATAATTGTGCTGTCTGCAAATTATGACTCTTGTGGTTCTTCTTTTCCAATTCTTTTACCTTGTTTTTTTCCCTTTCATTCCTACACTAGCAAGGACTGTCATTACAATATTGTGAAAATTGATATTTTTGTTACTTCTAGATCTCCATGAGAACATTTTGATGTTACCATTAATTCTATCGCTGTTATAGATGTCTTACAGATATTTTTATTTGCTTAATTTAGTTCTCTCTTATTACTCATTCACTAAGAGTATAGAATTGTTTCAAACAAGTTTTCTGAACATTTTGAGACACTTACATGTTTTTTGTCTCCTTTAATCTCCTTCAGAAGTGTTAGTGTCTAAATTATGCTTTCCTTCAAAAAATGAGTAGAAAATTGTTCTTTCTTTTTAGTTTTTGGAAATGAATAAGATTGCCATTACTTATTATTATTTCTTTTTAATATTTGGAGGAATTCACTGATACAGCAACTTAAGCATAGGTGTTTATGTGAGGAAAGGTTTACAAATTGCACATTCAGTTATTTTTACTAAACATAAGACTATTTAACTTTTCTATTTCTTTTTGGGTCAGCTTTCGTAAGTTGTATTCTAGGAATTTGTTATTTTTATTTAATTTTCTAATTGTTTGACATAAAATTATCCATAATATTCTCCTTTTAAAAATAATCTGTATCTGCATTATTACTTAAAAATTTTTTACTCCTTATAGTGCTAATTGGTACCTTCTCTCTTTTTTCTCAATTACTTTTTTTTTTTAAGATTTTATTTATTTATTTGACAGAGAGAGAGAGAGAGCTAGAGAGGGAACACAAGCAAGGGGAGAGGGAGAGGGAAAAGTAGACTCCCTGCTGAGCAGGGAGCCCGATGTGGGACTCCATCCCAGGACCCTGGGGTCATGACCTGAGCCGAAGGCAGATGCTTAACCAACTGAGCCACCCAGGCACCCCTTGATTACTTTTGCAAGAGGTTTATCAATTTAATAATATTTTCTATAACACAGCTTTAAAGTTTGCAGATTTTATTTTCTATTTTATCTATTTATGCTGTTATCTTTATATTTTTTTCTGCTTTCTTCTGGTATATCTTACTGTTTTTCAAACTTTCTAAAATAAATAATCACATCATTGATTTTTAGCCTTCTTATTTTAGTAATATATGCATTTAAGGCTTAATTTTTCCCTAAGCTATGCTTTTATCTGGTTATTTTCTATTGACCTAGTTTTCAGCTCACTCATCCTGCTTCCATCTGTGTCCAATATGCTTGAAACTGATCTATTGGATTCAATTATTTTTTAAATTTCTAGTTAACTTTTTTTTCATTGATTCCAGTTCTCTAGTAAATTCATTATTAGATCCTCTCTTTTAAAGAGATATGTTAATCATAGTTATTTTTAAAATCTAAGTCAAAGAACTCCAATATTTGGGTCAGTTTTGTTTTTGTTTTGTGGTTGCCCCAGAGGGGACAACTCTTCCCCAGCCACACACAAAAAAATGGCTTGTATTTTGAGACTAATGATGCAGCACGCTATGAATAGGGTAGGAGCAGGTTTATTAGTCACAAAAAAGGACTTTTGAGGAAGAGCAGAACAGGCACCCAGGCTAGTCCATAGTAGCTTCAGCACAAAGAAGAAAAAGTGGTTTTGTTTTTTATCATGTTAGGGAGGTGGATTGGGGTTGAGACCTCTGTGTGGGAGCTAGGGTTTGAATGGTTCAAACTTCCCTACTGGCATCAAAAAAAAGGTGGGCTTTCATAGCTGCTTGCCCAGTTGTGGGGCAAAATAGAAAGGGGGAAGGCTGGGGCTTAAAAGCTGCCAGCCATCAAACATTCAAAATGGAGTAAAAATCTTCATTATGATTCACCCCTGATATTTGACTGATGCCTGGAATGTGCCATGTTTCATTTAATTGAATTTGAATTAGTTTAAGTAAGCTATTGTGGAGCTCTGTAAGGCGCCAAAATGGAGACATATTTTATTATGGCATCTGTTTTTATTACTTGATTTTTACCTTGATTATGGATTTTTTTATATGTCAGCTAATTTTTTATTAAATGGCCAAAATTTGTATGGAAAAGTATAAAGGGTCTGTGTTGGAATCTGTTTGGGCTGTTATAAGAAAATACCACAGACTGAGTGGTTTATAAACAACAGAAATTTATTTCTCACAGTTCTGGAGGCTGGGAGGCCCAAGATCAAGGCATCAGAATGGGTGAATTCTGGTGAAGGCCCTCTTCCTGGTTGATAGCCGGGGCCTTCTCACTGATTCCTTACATAGTAGAAGGTGTAAGGGATCTCTGTGGAGTCTCTTTTGTAAGAACGTTAATCCCATTCATGAGGTCACCATCCTTATGACCTTAGAGCCTCCATGGCTCCACCTCCTGGTACCGTCATATTGGATATTAGGATTTCAACATAGGAATTTTGGAGGACAGACACCAACATTCAGACTATAGTCTGGATAGTGTTTTTTCTTTCCAGAAAGGATTCACTATTCTCTAAAGGGCAGAGATGTGATGAGCTGTTGAATCACTAAATTATACACTTGAAACTAATATTATACTGTATGTTAACTAACTGGAATTTAAGTAAAAATTAAAAAATTAAAAACATAAAATAAAAGGCAGCAGAGAGACCATTTCAATCCAAAGACTGAAGTGACTTGAGGCTAGTCTGTAGTCTTTGTCTTTCTTTTACCCTAGTCCTATGGAATAGTCTTCCAGGAGTACAACCAGAGGACTGGATATGTTACTAAGTATATCACCTTATTTATGAAGCAGTTTCTCCAGTTTTTGTTTTCCCACCATCATAATATGGTTGAAAATTTTATTTTTCTTTTTGGATTCTTTTAATTTGCTTTTTTTCCCCCTCCCAAAGAGGAGCAGAGAGTGGGGGAGGGGCAGAGAGGGAGAGAATCTTAAGTAGGCTCCACATCCAGCTCAGAGCCTACACAGGGCTGGATCTCACAACCCTGAGATCATGACCTGAGCCAAAATCAAGAGTCAGATGCTTAACCAACTGAGCTGCCCAAGTGCCCCTAATTTGCTTCTTGACTGGTTGGTATATATAACTTAATAGAAAAGATCTTAATAGAAAAAAACCTGTGATCAAGTGCCAGTCTTTGAACCCCCCTTCTTCATGAGACCTTTGCTTCCTTGGCTGTCCCAGACTCCAGTTTTTGCCTCTCCAGTGCTATGAGATTGTTGGAAACTCTAAATAATTCTCTTCTCAGCAGCTACCTTCCATCTGGTGTCTCAGTTTCTCTTTCAAAACTAAGAATTAGCAAATTCCTGGGGAAAAAAAGTGAAATGCACAAAGTTAGGCTCCCCTGAATGAGCATTCCTTTTGAGCTAGTCTAGATTTTGAGCCCCTTGGCAGCTGTTCCATACTTTCAAAGAAATGATTTTTATTCTGCATTTCTAGTTGTACTCAGCAGGAGAGTGGGTCTCTTATTGGCTACTCCTTTGGGGCTAGAAGTAGAAATCCCTAAGAGAGCTGGTTAGATAAGTTTGTGGGGACTTTCTGTTTGTTTCATTAATATTTTTAGTCTGAGATCTCTTTTGCAATGGAAATATTGAGCTTCCATACCTTAAAGAAATATATTAATCAACAAGAACAGTTCTTACTGAATTGAAATAACAATCTTGGTTCCTCGTCCGCTTCCTGCAGTTCCTTCACTTAGTGCCTTCTTCTGCTGAACACCACCTCACAATTCTCCCAGGGCACATTGGATCCCTGTTTGAGAACTTCTGATGGAGCTCTGAGTTGCCATTAATGAAAATTATCTAAGAGTTATATATCAGATCATTTTGAATGGAGAATGAATGAATACATAAAATAATCTATGAATCAATGGTGATAATTTTAGCTCTTCAACACTTTTTTTTTAAGCTTTTATTTATTTATTTGAGAGAGAGAATGAGATAGAGAGAGTACATGAGAGGGGGGAGGGTCAGAGGGAGAAGCAGACTCCCTGCTGAGCAGGGAGCCCGATGCAGGACTCGATCCCGGGACTCCAGGACCATGACCTGAGCTGAAGGCAGTCGCTTAACCAACTGAGCCACCCAGGCGCCCTCTTCAACATTTTTTTTGGTTATTGAGTTTCATGATTGTATATTCAATTTTCCATCAATTTTTATGTTTTTTTTTTCTCATATTTGTGGGCCAATTTCTCCCAGTTTGGTATTTGCTGTTCACAGAGATTGATGTGATGAAGTGAATGGAGGGTGTCACAACCTATAACACAATGTTGTAGTCCTTAGAAAATAGCAAAATATGAATCAGAAAAAAATTAATTTGGCTTTTCGTGATTGCCTTAACAAGTAAAATTGTATGGTTTTCTTCCCCACAGTGTTGGTACCATTTAGTAAAGACTAGGTGAACTTACACAAGGGTTTGTTGATTAAGAGAATTTAACAGTTCTGCTATGAGGCTTTATGGTCTATAGTATCAGCCACTATAGGAAGTATCACCAGTAGAAATGAATTTTTTTTAATGTAGCTATTTTCCCTCATCTCCAGAGGCCAGCTAAACCATCCCCTCTGAGGTTTAGCTAAGGGCTTCAAGGCAGAGCTGACTCAGGGTGTGTGGAGCTGATCAGAGGATACCTGTTGTACCTCCTTTCCAAGGCTTTTGGAGAAAGGGAATGCAAAGTATGGCAACCTAGTACCAAAGTAATGTGGTCTGAGTAGGGTTGGCAAAGGAAGGCAAAATAAGCATTGTTGCAAAGGAAATAAAAACTAACCTGGAAAATGAGATGCAGAATCAATACAGCTGTTTTCAGACCCTCCAAACTGGTTTTATCCTTTCCATTGCTTTCTTAGTCAGTGCTCCTCTTTTCTTCCTCTTCCTACATCTCGACCATAAGCACCAAAAGATACGTATGCAAGCTATACATGCTATTGTTTGATGGACTGCAGTGTCCTCCTGGCAGCCCTCTCTCATCTGCCTGGCCCTCCTTCCGTCCCTTCTGCACACAGCAGCAGCCAGGGTGAACTTCTAAAAGTGTAAGTCAATCGTTCAGTGTCCCTGCCTGAGACCATTCAGAGGCTTCCTATTGTTCTCAGGCAAAAGACCAACCTATTCAAGAACTGTGCAAGGCTTGCATGATTTGACCCCTTCTTCAGTCTCCAGGCTAGTCTTCTTGTCCTCCCCCACTTCCCACAACGTATCAGCCTGACACAAGCCATCTTCCACTTGTCAGGTGTGCCGTGCTCCCTCGCCCCACCCCCCCAGGCCTGCCTTTTTGTTTTCTCTTTTCCGGCCAGCCCCCCCCCCCCATCCCACCTCTTCCTCTCATTTCTAATCATTGTTCAACTTTAAGCTCGAACATCATGTCCCTAAATGGGATCAGTTCCCTGTGTTTTTCGCTCTTGTGGAAACTTACTTTTGATTTGCACACATCCAGCTCTATGACTCTATGATATTTCTCCAGCTAGATTAGTGATTCGTTTAGGAAGGGGCCATGTCAAATGGTTTCCTAACTACACTGCAGCATGTGGCTGAGTGGCTAGCATATAGCAGGTATTCAATAAACAGATGTTGCCTGAAGAATGAATAAAATAATAAATGCAGCCAGGGATACTGCCAACTTTTTGGCTCCCGAGGTAATATATTTTAATAGCACGGCTGCAGGTCCCTACACAGGTGCCTCTGGGCTTACTAAAGAGGCATTGTGCTTATTTAATTCCCTAATTAACTACAAAGGAGGAATTTCAGATCTAAGGACTAATGTGGAGACCTCCCATTTCTACCGAGGAGAAAGGCCTTGCTCTTTGCAGGCCTGGGGGAAGTTGAACGGACTCCGTCATGATGCTCCTGAGGTCGGGCCCCTCACTCTGCTGTCATTTCTCTCCTGCTCCCTGCCTCACAAGCATGCAGTTGTCCTGATCCTTGGTTACCGAGGATGTGGGACAGGGAGCTGGTTCTGGCACAGTAAAGCACATGATTGAGGCCATAACAGTGATGAGTTAGACAAGGGAATCTCAAGTCTCCGCTTCGTCCTCTTAGTTACATCTGATGGCATCATGCCATGCAGGGCGAGATTTGTATCTGTAGCAAGTGGAAGGTTTGAAAATAGGGACAAACCCTAATATCAATGTGATCGTCAGTAAAGCACAGACTGCCTCTGTTTCAGCCTTGAGTAAATTGTTTTTCTCAATCAACCTTTCCACTTCATCCAGAAAAATTCATTCAGCAACAAATGTACTGAGTGGCCACCGTGTGCTGACAGTTGCTGGCAATATAACCATGAACAAGCCAGCTAAACTTCCTGCTCTCACGGGGCATACGTTCTTCCGGCGAAGACAGAACAAATGAGATAAATGTACAATAAGGAAGGTGGAACTAAGTGCTGAAGATCAAAATAAAACAGAGCAGTGGGATAGAGAATGATGAAGGAGGGCATGTGTGGGCAGAAGAGGCTTGTCCTCTAAGATGACTACTAAGCAGGGACCTGAAGGAAGTGGAAGAACATTCCAGAATGTGGGAATAGAAAGAACCAAGACCCCCAAGGCGGCAGTGTGCTTGGCATGTTTGATCAAGAACAAAGAGACCAGTGTGCTTGCAGCTCAGAGGGAAAGGAGATATTTCAGAGATGAGATTGAGGGCTGGGTGTAAAGACTGTATTTTGCTCAGATATTTTAATCTGTTGAAGGCTTTGAACAAAGATATGACATGATCTGACTTCCATTTTGAGAATTACTGTGCTGCTGTCTGGGAAATATACAGCAGTGACAAAAGTAGAAGGGAGAATAGATAAAAGGATCTAATCATCCAGCGAGGGATTGGTGCTCTGACTAGAGGAGAGACAGTGGAGGTGTGGGCAGAAGTGCTTAGATTTGGGTTATATTTCCAAGGTTGAGCCAATGTATTCGATGTTAGGCTGTGAGACAGACAGGAGTCTGGGATGACCTTTGGACATGCTGCAGCAGTGAAATCACCTGGAACTCTTAAAAAACATAGCCTACACTCTCAGACTGGTTCTTGATTGGCTCTGCCTGCAGCTTCTTGACGGGTGTGATCCTGAAAACCCTACACAAATATCTTGGGTTTTAATAAATACAGTAGAGCTTTGCAAATTATAGGGTCTTGATTCAAACTGTGAACCAAAAAGAAAATCAAGAAAAGCTGCATCAGAAACTACATTGATGGAACTGGGTCTCCATGCTTTTTTAAAAGTACAAACTGAATATTATCTTTTTCTCAATGCTGCCCTCCCCAATCCAATTAGTACATTTGAACTGAATTAGTGGAATTTCTCAAATAATTGAGCCATAACAAATCTGCAAATCATAATATTTTATAAAGAGCTATTTTGTTCAGCTTAAGCACCTGTTAAACTTAACAGTATTTTTTTCTGTCTTTGAAGATGTTCATAGTCCAATTCCATCACTCTTCGAATTCCCTGATTCCTAAACTCTGCCATATTATATAATTTTTCCTATAGCACACAATAAAGCATTACCAAAAAGTT
Organism: Neomonachus schauinslandi; assembly: GCF_002201575.2. Lineage (NCBI taxonomy): Eukaryota > Metazoa > Chordata > Mammalia > Carnivora > Phocidae > Neomonachus > Neomonachus schauinslandi. The sequence continues at coordinate 43,392,331 of NC_058412.1, read as the reverse complement.
CAAGCATTCATCTTAAACTCCTAGTAATTATTTAAATATAGGGCTAAGGTTCTTTGTAAGCTCTCATTACCTTATTTAATGCTTTTGACAACCTAATGAAGTAGCTGTTATTTTTCCACTCCATTTTACAGATGAGAAAACTGAGGTTTCAAGAAGCTTCATAACTTACCCAATGTCATACAGATAGAGGCAGAATTCATGCACCAGTCCAGGTATCCCAGACTCCAGAGACCATGCAGTTAACCACTGCAACACTGCCCCCAGGCTCTTGTCCAAAGTGTACATACAGATTAGAGTCCAATCCTTCATGTAAGTAGTTAGTACAGTGCCTGGCCCCAAAGTAATTGCTTGGAAATGTTAGCTTCTTCTGTACAGGTTCCATATCTCTCTAGTCACATTTCAGAGAGGAGCCATACTTGACTGCACACGGCCCTGGGGGTAACACATATTACTGTAAGTGAATGCCTATACACCCTAGTGTGGTAGATCATCCAAGCTGCTTTTTGGTACTGGTATTTGGCATAAATTAATCTTACTTACTAGCTTCATGAATCTTCATCTCCACAGCCTACATCATTTATGCCTGCTCAAATTACTAAATGCCATGGACTTTCAAGGTTGCTTGCAAATCATAGATTCTAAAGACTTTAAATATTTCATGTCAAAGGTCTACTGCATTGCTTGAGTTAACTACCGCACATAATATAAACACTTCCATGTTACATTTCAGTCTTTACGACATAGTCAATATGCAAAGTGCAAGGCCATTTTTTGAAGTCAATTCTTTTTCAGATGTAAGATGGACTGTTAATTTCCACAAAAACTTGGTTTCCTGGCATCTGGATAAAACCTTGTCCCACCATGACCTACCCCCAAAATTCATCCAAAAGGTGAGTTAAGTACACTTAGAAGAAACATCCAGAAAAGAGAGGCCAGTTAACTATGTTGCCCATACCTAAGGAGACGAGGAAAGATAATCAACACCTAGCTTCTCTATGCAAGATATTGTTGTAATTTCCACATATTATCTCTCTTAGTCCTCTTAACAAGTAGATGCTTTAATCATCAATATCATAGTTTCGCAGATTAGAAAACTGAGGCCAAAGGAGACTAAAAGCAGCCTGACCAGAGTCACCCAAATCACCAGCTGATGAGTAAGTGACAAAGACAGAATTCCCTCCTCCCACCCCTCTCTCTCTCCTTTTCTGTACATGTATATATATATATATATATATATATATATATATATAGTTATTAGCCTTTTACATTTATTAACAGTTTGTCCTCACCATAATAAAATCTTAACCCAGCACTATATTAATATTCTTTTAGTCTACTCTCCGAAGTTGAGAAAGAGTAGTATTATTGTGAATTAGGAAGATTCTGAAGCACCTGGGGTCTGGGCTATGATTGTGGTGCTGCCGGATCAGACTTTGGAGGGTGACATTCAGTGTCACTGCTGCAGATGGGTAGGAGATATTTGGTCTTCTGTTCTACTAAATAATGAGTTTTATTGTTTCATCATCCATGTAGGGAGTGACTGTTCTCTGTATGTGTGTGTGTGTGTGTGTGTGTGTTTTCTCTGTAGTTATGTTTTCTGCAACTGTTTAAGGTATGTATATTTAGTCCAGTTAACTCGGAGACTTTGCTATGTAGTATAACCTTACATTATTAAGGTCAGACCCCGTCAGTGCAAAAAATGAAAAATTGAGCCCCATTAAAAATGATGTGTTTTTTTTTAATACCAAGAAGTTTTTAATTGCCCAGGAAAAAACCACTTCGACGCTCATGTGTTCAGTCTTTGTTAGCTCTAAGGGCTTTTTGTATCACAAAGCCCCCTGGCCAGCCTGGAGCCATAGTTTGAGAGGGATGATATGTTGGAGCATTGCTCTTTTGAACTAAAAACAAGTTTTCAGATTACCATTACTCCATTAGCTTTAGAAGGTGTGGAGTTTAACTTTACAGAGCCCTGTGGCCAGCCTGAGGCTCAGCATATATGTAATTTCAACCCTTACCTTAAAAATCAACTCTGGGTGCTTTGCATCTGATGACTGGGATTTCTCTGACGGTGTAATGATCTACCCTACGGCTGTGAGAATGATAAAATTACTATAATCCTCTGACCCTCATACTTTGCATCTGGCACCTCATCATTTAGGTCCTATCCATCTCTGACATTCTGTATTCTAAGGACCTTTCGTGATTTCAGATTCTAGGACAAGGAAAGACCCAAATAATTGTCCTGTTCTAGAATGCATTTGTAGTTGAAACTGGAATTTGGGGACTACAAAAACAACATGTCACTACAATAGTTTACTGGTGCCCTATTGACTCAAGTAGATATACAACTGAAAAAGCTTGGGGTGTAGTTGGTGGCTAAGCTGTCTTGGAGCATAAAGTAACCAAAAATATGGATTCTATCACTACTTATCATACTCCCATGGCTTTTATCTGTGACCGACCCAGTGTCTGAAAGATAGATTTGAATGGCTGTTAATCAACTTGGTGATTATATAGGCGGGAACCAAAGAGAGGATAGAGGTCAATGCCTGCCACAGAGAAAAATCTTCATATTAGCTAAATTGTTTATGAGATAATTTATTTATATGAATTAAAAGCTTGCCTTTTTTCTCTTTTTCTGCAGGCTTATTAGTGCCTGCTGGTGAAAGCCAATAGTCATGAATGGTGCCAAGGAACAGTAGGTGGTTTGGCATTCTATAGCATATCCCACTCCAATCTCCAAAAATTATTCTCTGCCCCTCAGAGCCACTCCATCATGTATGAGTGTGTGGGTATGTATATTAGACACAGACACCCTTTCTTTGATCTAAAGAACAAATATTTTTTTCAATCATATGTAAGATACAATATGAGCCTCTTTAGGAAAAAAAAAAAAAGATGTTTTAATTGACCTTTAATACAAAATCAAAGTAAAAACTGCCTGTAATACAAATGCACCTTCCAGAAATTTGCCCACTGCCATTTCCAACCAGATTGCTGCCCTCCTATTCAGACATTCTATGCCATAGAGTGTGAATTTCACATATCCAAGGTACCTGGGAATTGAGTCAATGTTTTCATATGCAAGTTGCCACCAAAATATAGTTTCTTACTTAGACTGACAAGTTGCTCTTTTCTATGCTAAAACAATAGGAGCCCATGATTTATCATTCCTAAATGTTTTCCTGGAAGACTGAAAACACAAACATATTTCTCCAAATCTCTAAAATGTCCTGAGTGAATGATTCCCTTACCAGGTTTATGTGGAAGGATCCAAGGCATCAGTCCCACCAGCTTCCCTCACACACCCACGTAGTTTTTATTTTTTTGTTTTCTTATTTTAAATTTTCTAAAAACGTTGGTTTGTAACTTACTTTCAAAACACAAGATGCTTTGATGTTGAAGCCTATAATGTATGGGCAAAAATGCACTTCAGACTGCCTGTATGAGGAATGGCGTTGCAGATTTTCTGTAAAATGTTATGACAGTCTCCATGTGGAGACAGAAGCTTGGAGGTTGTTAACTGCAGTGGGGCAGCAGAATTTCCTGTGGATCAGTAGTTTTACAAGCTAAAAATAGGCAGTGATTTGACCGATCTCACTGTAACACCCAGTTAAGGAGGCTGTTTTGATCCCATAGTCAAGTAGCTCAAAAAGTCAAGTCTTTTCAAGTAGGCACCTTCAAGTATCTGTTACATGGAGCTTAAAAACAACAACAACAACAACACCCAAATTTGCAATTTACATTCAAATTGGTATACTTTTCAGGTGCTCAAAGACTCCTGGCAGGTCTTTGTCCCCATCAGAGGACCTCTAACATCTTAGCCTTATACCCATCTGGGGAAGAAGCTCGGGTGGGCCCCTTACTGCCCCCTGTGGAGGGTGAATCATTCCTGCCCGGGTAAAGTACAGAGTTGACAAAGACATTGCCAGACTCTCATTGAAGGGGCAGTCAGGGATTGAGGACAAGTCCCATTCTTTTTTTTTTTTTAAAGATTTTATTTATTTATCTGAGAATGAGAGAGAGAACACGAGAGGAGAGAGGGTCAGAAGCAGAAGCAGACTCCCCGCCGAGCAGGGAGCCAGATGCAGGACTAGATCCTGGGACTGAGCCGAAAGCAGTCACCCAACCAAGTGAGCCACCCAGGCACCCCGACAGGTCCCATTCTTGCAGAGGAAACTGGAAATACAGTTAGGAACAGTGCAAGAGGTGTGGTTCACGCTGCCATGGCAAGGTCAGAAGCTCAGGGCGGTAGGAGAAGGAAGACTGAAGGGTTCATACTGGTGGAAATTGGGAAGGGGAAGGTTTAATGGGCAGGAAGGCAGGGAATCTGGTTGCCTCCACTAACTGCTCTACCTGACACAGCTCAGAATCATAATCACAAGTTGTAATCTTGCTATTTCTTTGCCCTTGAATTTTGCCTTGAGGACCATTTCCCCCTCTCATTGACTTCATACACTCTGTTTGACCTCTGTTATTTATCCCCACGGTCCTTCTATCACCATAAATCCTTTAAGTAGGCATCAAATATATCTGTAGGTTTTAGTGCCTTGTATATCTACAGATACTGGTTATATTATTGCCCATTTCTTCCCCTGATTCTTTTTTTTTTTTTTTTTTTTGAGGGAGGGAGAAACCTAATATCCAGTGAATTCTCTTTGTTTGATTTTTGCCTGGAATTTTGAGAGTAACAATTGCTTTTCTCAAAATGAAAACAATTCAGCCTTTGTCCCAGTTGCTTCACTAGAGTTTTGGAGGAAGAGCTTTTGCTCAAATACCATCAATAAATGGCTGTCGCAGAATTCTGAATAGTTTCTCACGGTCAGAAAGTACCAACGGCATTTGTACAAGTGATTTTCTTGCCCTGAAAAGTCCAAGTATAAATCCACAAGGAGAGTATTGAAACTTATATTTCTTCAGCCTGTCTTGGAGAACTTCACTGTGAAGTGACTCTTTCCATTACAAGTTTTCCTCCAAGGAGGAAGTCAGTTAAGTGAGGTTTTCATTTTCACAAAGTAGCTTGTCATTTCCTAGCCACAATAACTTATTAAGTTATCTTCCACTATAGCTTTCAAAGGACTTAACTCTTTGCTCAAAGAAATTTATGATTTTGCAGAATGTGGTGTACTTGGGATTGCATAACATTCTGGAATAACATGTGGGTGATCATGATTTTAAAAGAGCTGATCTCCTCTGAGTGAAATTTTATACATGCATAGAGGTTATGATGATCGAAGTGTTTAATGAAGAAAATATAATTACAGTAGGGTTTCTCGACCTCTTCACTATTGACATTTTATGCTCATAAATCTTTGTTGTGAGAGGGTTTCCTGTGCATTGTAGGATGTTTAGCAGCATCCCTGGACTCTGCCCACCAGATGCCAGTAGTACCTTGTCCTCTAGTTCTGACAACCAAAAATGCTACAGAAATCACCATCGATCCTCTAAGGGACAAAATAGTCCTTAGTCAAGATCACTTCTCTGTAATCTTGAAGGAAAATAAATACGTATATCATAAATGTAATTGTGTACATTTAGTGCTCCTTACCTACATTGGTTAGTTTGTAATACACGTTATTTTATCTGAATAAAATGACCAGATGACAGAAGAAATAGGTTGAAGGTCTATTTCTTAATTATAATTACCTCTGAAATCGCTGTTACTCAAAATTCTCACTAATTTCTCTCCCCATAAGTAAGTTGGTGAAAACTTGTCCCCAGATGATTTCCCTGTGATCTTTAATGTTTCCTAAACTCTCAACGCCTAAAGAATGTCTTAATAGCCTGATATTACTTCTAGAAGGGGACACTTAACTGTTCAAATAGAAACACCTCATTAGGATTCTCTCGCTGATTTCTTTTCACTAAGGCAGTTGGCTGAAACTGCGGCTCTGATGAAAAAGGACAGGTATGGGTATTAGAGGAGAAGGTAGGTAGATAATAACGTGCTCAGAGAGATGCACACAGAGAAGAATATGGGAGATGACAAGGATGACAAGGGCCACTCTCTTTCACATCACAATAAGCTTTAGGACCAGTTATTAAATAAGACTAGGGGCAGACATCACACATGCTCAATAAACGCTTATTATTTGAGAGTTAAATTTGGGTTGGAATTCCCCAGGTTGGCCTGGTCTCAATCTGCCTTGGTTTGTCTTTCTGTTACTTTCTTAAAAAGGGAGAAACACTCCACAAACTCTTGTGCAATTAATAGCTTTCCTTAGTGCTCTGACGTATCACAAACTTGCTATCTGAGCCTTCACTCCTGCCATTTGCTCAGGCAAATATTTGGTTATAGAAAGCAACCAAAGGAGCTGACATGATGAAAGTAATGTTTTGGGTGGTTACTTTGAATCAACTTTATTCTTTCTTCATGCTAAAATATGGATAAAGTTTCAAATGTCACAGGGTTCAACTTCCTAAAAACTATTTGCCTCCAAATTACCCTGTCAAAGACAGTCCAAAAGGGGCATAATTAGTAAGAAGTCAGTGCTTATATTTGCCAAATCTGTTTATTTAGTTGGCAGTTTTTTTCCTGGCATTTATTCCAAATCTATTTGATAAAATGGACAATCCTAAGGTACAGGCACTATATTCATTTGCTAGGGCTGCCATAACAAAATACTACAACTGGAGTGGCTTAAACAACAGAAATTTATTTTCTCCCAGTTCTGGGGGCTGGAGGTCCAAGAGGAAAGTGCTGGTAGGTTTGGTTTCTCCTGAGGCTTCTCTCCTGGGCTTGCAGATGGCTACCTACTCATGTCCTCAGATGGTCTTTCCTTTGTGTGTGCCCATCCCTGGTGTTTCCTTGTGTGCCTAAATTTCCTCTTCTTATAAGGACACCAGTCAGATTGGTTCAGGGCTCACTCTACCAGTAACTTAATCATTTCTTTAAGGGCCCTCTCCCCAAATATAGCCACAGTCTGAGGTACTAGAGGTTATGGCTTCAACATATGAATTTGGGGGACATAATTCAGTCCATAAAAGATACCATTTGGCTTTCTTTATGAGAAAAAAGGGCAGAAATATTTACTTTCATATCTGTTTTGAAGGATTTATGCTTCAATTTTTACTTGTTGTTTAAGCCAATAATTGCATACCTCAGAGGAGAATTTTCTAGTGCTCTCAGTTATCACTAATTCTTTTTTCTCTGGCAGATATTTTTACACATAAAAAAAAAATCCTCCTTAACCTTTCCAAGCATAGAGCAAGCCTGACTGCCTTAAGAAGTTCCTCCAACACTTAAGTCTGATTCGGGCTATGGTAGTCAGTAATGATATTCTTGGTATTCTTCATACTGTCCATTTCTTATGTATTAGAGAGAGACTCATGTGAGGTCTTCACTCTGCTGTAATTTATTCGCCAACATCTGTATTTTTTCCTCTCAGGATTCATCACTAACTGCTAACCCATGAAGCCACTATGTGCTTCCCCCTGCCATCACACACTTCTTACCCATCCATGTTAAGGTACTCAACTTGCAATCTGAGAGATCTCCTCTGAAGGTATGTTCTAAACAGCTACAAACCCACACAAGACCCTGCTAGCTGAAAGGGCTCACAGAGGGGTGAAGGGTGGGTATTGCGCTGACCACTGCTTCCTGTCCTCCGTCTGGGAGTATCACTTCCTAGCCTAAGCATCTGCCATCCTCTGATCCAGCCTGTTGCCACTGCTGCTTGAGGTATATATATATATAAAATCCTTTTCTGCTTTTGATAATAAAATATTCACTGAAAATTGTATGAGTGAACACAGTAGGGGTGGGAAGTGAGGACAATAATGATATTGAATATATCATGCAATTATGAGCTAGATTCCAAGTCTAAATAATTCCTTGACTACTTTAGGGCCTGTTGCCAGCTTCATCAACTACAACCAGGGTATCTTATTATAACTAGTGATTTACCTTAGCAACGAAGGCAGTAAGGAAAAATTCATCATCAATTTATTTTTCTTTCTACCAAAGCATTTTAATGTTAAGATATTTGCAAAAAAGATGGAAATTATATGAATAAATGAAGCATTGTATGCAGCTGTGCTTGACAATAACATCTAGTGTTTGTATGGCATTTTAATATTTTCATATTTTATGTTTTTAAATTTTTCAAAAACACTTTCATCAATATGCATTTGATTCTTGGAACAGTCCAGTGAGGAACATAAGGCAAATTGCTTTCCCAAGAGATGCCACACTACTAGTAGGTAACAGACGTGTTTATATAGTCAAATTTCCACCATTCTAAGTTCATTTCCATTCAGCCAGTATTAACTGAGCACCTACTATGTACCAGATACTGTTCTGAACATGTGAGATGTGTTCATGAACAAAACAGAAATCTCCTCCCTTGGGAAACTTAATTCTAATTGTAAAGACAGACAATAAATGATAGACAAAATCAACATGTGACTTATTTACTAATTAGAAGGTGGCAAGTGCTATGGAAGGAGCAGATGTAGAACAGTAATGGAGATTCGGGGTGGGGGTTGCAATTTTAATTTGAATTGTCAGAAGAGGCTAAGGCGAGAAAATGACAGTTGAGCAAAGTCTGGAAAAGAGTGAGTTTGGTGTTTAGTAATGTATCCACTGTGCTTTCCTTCCATTTGGACATTGGTCATATCATAATTACCCAAACAGCCTGCAAATATTTTCTTAGAAGCCTTAACAATCATAGAGTGATTAAAAAGAACAATGGGCATCAGCACTCCTAAAACATGGCAACGTGGAGCTAGGGGAAAGCCAATCCTCTTCTCTCAGAGTCCTGGTAAACAGGAAATGGCAATGTCTTTTTTTTTTTTTGGTCCAACTTTATTGAGGAATAATTGACAAATAGAATTGAGCATATTTAAAATGTACAGTGTGATGGAAATACATACACATTGTGGAATGATTACCAAGATCAACATAATAAACACATCCATCACCTCACATAGTTAATTTTTTTTTTAGTGAGAACACTTAAAATCTACTCTCAGCAACTTTCAAGTATACAATACCATATTATTAAGTATAGTCAGCATGTTGTACATTAGATCCTCAGAACTTACCCTGTAACTGAAACTTTGTGCCCCATCTTCCCCTCCCCCCAGTCACTGGCAACCACCATTCTGTTCTCTGTTTCTATGAAATTGGCCTTTTTAGATTCCACATGTAAGTGATGCCATGTAGTTTTTGTCTTTCCCTGATTGGCTTATTTCTCTTAGTATAATATTTTCTAGTTTTATCCATGTTATTGCAAATGAGAGAACTCCCTTCTCTTTTATAGCTGAATAACATACATACATTTTCTATATATATATTATATATATACTCACTTCTAAATACATACATTTTCTTTATTCATTCATCAAAGGACACTTAGGTTGTTTCCATGTCTTGGGTATTGTGAATAATGATGCAATGAACATTGAGGTGCAGCTATGTCTTTGAGATACTGATTTCATTTCTCTCAGATATATACACAGAGTGGGATTGCTAGGTCATATGTTAGTTATATTCTTAACTTTTGGGGGAAGCTCCATACTGTTTTCCGTAGTGGCTGTATCAATTTACACTCACACTAGCAGTGTACAAGTGTTCCTTTTCTTCCACATCCTCTCCAGCACTTATCTCTTGCCTTTTTGATAATAGCCATTCTAACAGTTGGGGGATTATATCTCATTGTGGATTTGATTTGCATTTCCCTGCTGATGAGTGATGTTGAGCACCTTTTCATTTACCTGTTGATCATTTTTATATCTTCTTTGGAAAAATATTTGTTCAGGTCCTTAACTCATTTTAAAAAATTTATTTGATGATTTGTTTTCTTCTGTTAAGTTGTATGAGTTCCTTTATATATTTTGGATGTTAACCCCTTACCAGATAGATGGTTGCAAATGTTTTCTCCCATTCTGTGGATTGCCTTTTCAAGTTACTGATTGTTTCCTTTGCAGTGCAAAAGCTTTTCAGCTTAATATAGTTCCACTTGTTTATTTTAGACTTTGTTGCCTGCACATCTGGTGTCTTATCCAAGGAATCAGTGCCAAGACCACTGTCAAGGAGCTTTTTCCTTATGTTTTCTTCTGGGAGTTATATGATTTCAGGGCTTACATTGAAGTCTTTAATCTACTTCAAGTTAGTTTTTGTAACTGTTGTAAGATAAGGGTCCAAGTTTCATTGTTTTGCATGTGGATATCTAGTTTTCCCAACACCATTTATTGAAGAAACTATCCTTTTCCCATTGCATGTTTTTGGCACACTTGTAAAAAATTAGTTGATGTTATATGCATGGATTGGTGTTTATTTCTGGGTTCTCTGTTCTGTTCCACTAGTCCACATATCAGGGGGAGTGGCAGGCAGAGGGAGAGGGAGAAGCAGGCTCCCCACTGAGCAGGGAGCCTGATGCGGGCCTCAATCCCAGGATCCTGGGATCATGACCTGAGCTGAAGGTAGACGCTTAACCAACTGAGCCACCCAGGCACCCCTCCATGTTTCTGTTTTTATGCTAATACCATGCTGTTTTGATTCCTATAGCTTTGTAATGTGGTTTGAAATCAGGAAGTATGATGCCTCCATTTTTCTTCTATCTCAAGATTGCTTTGGCTATTTGGGGTCTTTTATAGTTCAAGTTTTAGGATATTTTTATGTGAAAAATGCCATTAGAATTTTGATAGGAATTGTTTTGAATCTGTAGATTGCTTTGGGTAGTATGGACATCTTCACAATATTAATTCTTTCAACCCATAAACACAGGATATCTTTCTATTTATTTGTCTTCAGTTTTTTTCATCATTGTTTTATAGTTTTCAGTGTACAGGTTTTTCACCTCCTTGGTTAAACTTATTCCTTAGTACTTTATTGATTTTGATGCTCTTGTAATTGAGATTGCTTTCTTGATTTCATTTTCTGTTAGCTCACTGATAGTGTATATAGAAATGCAACTGATTTTTGTAGGTTGTTTTTGTATTCTTCAACTTTACTGAATTCATTTAGTAGTTCTAACAGTTTTGTGTGTGTGTGAAGTCTTTAGGGTTTTCTGTATATAAGATCATATCATCTGCAGACAGATAATTTTACTTTTTTCTTTCAAATCTGTATGCCTTTTATTTCTTATTCTCAACTAATTGCTATGGCTAGGATGTCCAGTACTATGTTGAATAGAAGTGGTGCAAGCAGGCAGCCTTGTCTTGTTCCTGATCTTAGAGGAAAGGCTTTTAACTTTTTACCATTGAGTATCATGTTAACTGTGAGCTTGTCAAATATGACATTTACTATGGTGAGGTACATTCCTTTTATACCTAATCTGTAGAATGTTTTTACCATGAAAAGATGTTGAATTTTGTAAAATGCCTTTTTTTTTTTTGCTTTTAGTGAAAAGCAATAAAGTCATATGATTTTATCCTTCATTCTGTTAATGTGTATCACATTTATTGATTCGCATATGTTGAACCTCCCTTGCATCACAGGGATGAATTCCATTTTATCATTGACTTTTTAGGACAGGCACTTTTCAACTTTTTATGGAGATCTTATGTGTAAAGAAATGAGAGATGTTTCTGTCAATCCTGAATTCATGGCCATCATGGGCTGATTATCTTTCCTTATAAGATGCCCACATGAATATTTGGGCATAAGACTGCTCACATATTGATAGAAAGTTAGTACTTCTCTTTGTCCCTATGATTATTCCTTAAGGGCTTTATTATATGCCATTGAAGACCTAGCTCCTTACTGTTGATGAGGGATAGAGAAGGGAAAATAGAACTTCAAAAGGATAGTTAGGTGCCTACTCTGAGCAGCAAAAAGGACACTTTGGTGAATTTGTGACTTAAATGCTATTAAACCGTATCTGATATCCCTTAGAGGAGGGCCTTTTATCCTGTGATCTCACATTCTATCTTGTGATCTCAAGTTACATCACTAGGTAGGGTAGAACAGGCTAGGCAATCCTATGGTTATAAATCACCCTCATTGTCAGTGGCTTAGAATAGCAAAGATCTAATTTTCCTTCCTACTACATGTCCATCAAGAGTTCTAGGGTTATTTGGGAGCCCCTGTTCCTTTTTGTCATCCTTACTCCAGGACATAGACTGATGGAGGGGTTGGTATTTGTGGCTGAAACATGCCAGTATTTGTAGCTGAGGGAAAAGTAATGCTTCCACTTGGAAATGGCACATGCTTACCCTAGCATTCTGTCGCCTAGAGAAAGTTTATCTGGACAGACCTATTTTTAAGTACTTATAGAATTAAATCCTCTCCTGTAACTGGAAGGAGAGAGAGCCAGAATATTTGTGACCTGTATAAGAATTAGCACAATGGGTACCATTTTGAAACTTCTATATATCCTGAGACTTTAAGAAAAAATTACTGGAGAAGTTGTTTTTTGTTTTTTTGGTGAAGTGTTCTTTTTGCTGTTCTGGCTGGATACCTGATTCTTCTTGTAAATTCTTCATTTTTCAGGGAAGAGAAGGGAGGACCAATTTGTTCAAGATTTGAAGTTAAAGAGATGAAATTGAAGGTCAACACAGATGGGAAAGACAGTTTTATTGAGAGTACACTGAATATGCATTAATGATGAACTGATTTTTCTCAGAAGCTCATGTTTGTTTGAAAAAAAAGAGTCTTTTTTTTATGATTTTATTTATTTATTTGACAGAGAGAGCACAAGCAGGGGGAGCATCAGGTAGAGGGAGAGGGAGAAGCAGGCTCCCCTCTGAGCAGGGACCCTGATGCAGGGCTCGATCCCAGGACCCTGGGATCATGACCTGAGCTGAAGGCAGCCACTTAACCAACTGAGCCACCCAAGCACCCCAAAAGAGTCTTACTTTTCAGTGATAAAACCTTAAAAAAATTACAACTCTCTACCATAGACAACACTTTGTTCCCTTGTCTCCATGACTTCTGTGATGAAATTCCAAGGTATTGGGATCTGTGGCTCCTAAGAAGGGCTTATGTGGGTAGAAAATTTTGACAAATACTACAGGTTAGATGAGTGATGGGCTTAGTTAAGAAATGGAGACAGAACTGGGAGGCCAAATGGATGTCAAAGATCATACAGGAAATAAGTTGAGCCTAAGGATCAAAAAAGATAAAAGGGGGCACCTGGGTGGCTCAGTCAGTTAAGCGTCTGCTTTCGGCTTAGGTCATGATCCCAGGGTCCTGGGATCGAGCCCGCATTGCGCTCCCTGCTCAGTGAGTGATTTGCTTCTCCCTCTCCCTCTGCTGCTCTCTCTGCTTGTACTCTCTCTATCTCCCTCTGTCAAATAAATAAATAAAAATCTTTAAAAAGAAAGAAATAAACTCAGGCCTTTAAGGAAGTTCCAAAAATAAATATTTTTTGAAAATGACTGAATCCTCAATCTGCAATGACAATGAGAAGTGGTTTATATTTGTATTTGTAACCTGAATATGAGTGAACTTTCTTAATCTAGTTCTAAGACCAGTCTCTATAGGGGTTACATATCCCAAAAGAAGGACAGGTCTGGCTCAAAAAGCTTTGGAGAATAGCATGGATCTACACTGAAGTTTTAACTGTGGATAGATAAGGGCGAGAAAGGGCTTATATAGCCAAATTTGCCTTAAAAATTCTCTTTCGTAATCTCTTCCTTTCCTCACATTTCCTTCTTTTGTGCTACCACCCCAGTCTCTGCTAATATGGCCTATTGAGTGACCAGTGGCAGATGTAGCATTCCAATTGCCTAGTTTGAATCTTGGTTCTAACACTTGTTAGCTGGGCTGTCCCTAAGTTACTTAAACTCTGTAAAGTAGTTTGCTCATCTGTAGAATAAAAATAATGATGGGGTGCTTGTGAGGGTGAGTAGCTTATATGTAACAAAGATAGAGAAGGACCTGGCACATACCAAGTTCTTATGAAGTATTAGCTCCTATTATATTCTGAACCCCAGTCCTTACAACCTTCTTCCCCACTTCCTCTACTTCTCTCTTCTGACCCTCTGTATCTTTATTTCCACCTTCTACTTATCCATGGCTTCTTCATTTCTTCATCTTTGCCTATCACTGCATCTCCATATTGAAGCAGCTTGTCTCCTCAGGAAATGGAGGAGGGGGAAAGGCAGTAAATGCCTATACTTAATGACATGCTTTGTCTCCATTACACATCCAACGAACTCTAAAGGCTATTTGGTGGCCTGTATGACCAACTTACATTTCCTTCTTAACTAGAAACTGCTAAGATCCTCACTCAGTGTGTCGAAAGTTATGTCTACCCAGGATTTTGACAAGCCCATGAAATCTCCCTTAGGCCACTAGCCGGAATTCTCAATTCTTCATTCAGTGTTCTAACTGATAATCATTGAGAAGTTGTAGTCGAAACTTGTGCTTGATCAGTTTTCTTCACCTTATTTGATATACCACTGGCTCCCTTTCAATATGATGCTAATGATAATTAACAGCCAATTATTGAGTTTTGAGTACATGGTAGATCTTATGCTTGGTGTTTTTCATGCAGTATTGCATTTAATCTTTGTAACAAACCCTATGATGTAGGTAGTAGTTCCCTAGGAATAGGGAAACCAGTGATAGGTCAAGTAACTCATCTCAAGTTACACCCCCACTAAGTAGTAGAATCAGATTTTATTTTATTTTATTATTTATTTTTAAACATTTATTTATTTATTTGGGGGGGAGCATGAGAGCACAAGCGGGAGGGGCAAAGGAGGAGGGAAAGAGAATCTCAAGCAGTATCTGTGCTGAGCGCAGAGCCCAATGCAGGACTCAGTCTCACGACCCTGAGATCACCACCTGAGCCAAAACCAAGAGTTAGACTGCGCCACCCAGGTGCCCCAAATTTTAAACCCAGGTCGTACCTGAATTGAAAATCACTTCCAACATATCTCCTTGTTTCTTTACAAAGTAAGAAAATGATTGCATGATATTCTAGCATCTTGATTCTCTATCCTAAGTTTTTCCTGACAGCTACCATGCTGTGAAGTCAGTGTTCTCTGCATGCTAGTGTGGCAGGTGGTTGACTTTATCTCTCTTTGACAGGCAAAGTTTTCTCTGATGTGGAGTTGGAACTGAAAACACATTTCCCTAGTGAGGAGACATGTGGACACTATTTCAGTTTCTATGCAATACCACTGAACTGCCTGAATTCAGTTTTCAAAGCCATCTTTTACTGGTTGTGTGACTTTGGGCAAGCTATTTTATCTCGTTGTGTCTCTGGTTCCTCACCTGAAATATGGGGATAAATGTATTGGCTTCGTAGGTTTTTGTGAGGAGTAAGTGGAGAATATTGTATAAATTCATTGAACTATTTTTGGTGACTAGTAAGTGTGCTGTAAATATTATCACTGTCATCATCACCATCATCATTGCTATTACTATTTCTCATATTCTTCTTGTTATTGTTGTGGTTAATCTCAAAGCTGTAGCTCAGAGTTACATATGTCCTAAGTTATATCACCAGCCAGAGAATGAGCAGGGCCAGGAAGCATAAAAACTGTTGCTGATTAGGGACAAAAGAGCAACACCAGTCTTGCCAGCAGTCCTCAGGGAGGAAGATGGAATTATCCCTCTCCTGCATCTTTCTGCCTGAAGACCTCAGAAAACTGACTCCAGGAAGACTAGTAGTCTGCAGAAAAAATGTGTATACCTTTGTTACAGGTTCATAAATATGACAAAAGTTACTTGTTTACTTCTCTAAAATAAATACACATGTCTATGTGGTCCATCTTTGCATATGTCTTCCCCTCATCCACCCATAGCCCAAGCCTCAGCCTTTTTTGCCATAATCCCAGAGGCCCCATTTGTGGAACAGTATGGTGATGTCGTCCATGGGTATTAATGAGCTCATCTGTCACAGCTCCCACTTAATTGATGTACACTTTTCTGGCGTAAGGCAGAGGGCTAGGACAATAGAGGTTAGTGTCTTGTTTGTTTTTTCACCTAGCCATTTGACCACACAGGAAGCCTCTGTCAGAATTATAGGACTATAGTATAAATGCTAAATATTTCAAACCAGCCATGAACCATGTAGTGAATTCTCATAACTTGCTGTCCTTCAACACACCCACTAAGCCCCACCACACTGTGGAACCTGACTGTATCTTGCTCTTGCTTCTTAATATCTGCACTTCTGTTTCCAAGGAGCTCCCATGTACCATCTCTCGGGATACAAGGATGATTGGTTGGTATTAGAATTCCAGACCATGAATGCTCTCTCTGTTTTCTTTTTTTCCTCTCCATTTTCTGTCTGTTAAATGGAGATCCTAACCTTCCCCTCCTCTGGGAGACAGGAGAAGAATTTAATGAATTTAAGTCTTTGAACCTATCCCCTTGCCAAACAAAACACAACGGTGAGTGGCTTCAGAGAAAGAGCCAGACAAGGGCTCATATCATCTTTGCCATCATCCACATCTTATTTTCTCCTATTAATCAGTCTGCAGATATCTCAGAACAGAAAACAGAGTGACCTTAGCTCTGACAGAGTCAAAATTTTCCATTTCTCTCTATCCCTGGCACCTTCTATAATAGCCACGTGAGGCTGGCAGTGAGAGAGGCCCACAGTAAGGGACTGAAGCTCACACTGTTTCTTTTACCTGTTCGCTTGTTTTAATCTTCCTTTGGGATCTGCAACTGGGGGGAAGGTGAATTTGTAGCCCAAAAGCATTATTAACCACATGGAATAATGGAAACAGAGTTCACTTAATCGTGCCTTGGGCCTGTGTGTACACAAGTCA
This sequence comes from Neomonachus schauinslandi, assembly GCF_002201575.2. NCBI lineage: Eukaryota > Metazoa > Chordata > Mammalia > Carnivora > Phocidae > Neomonachus > Neomonachus schauinslandi. Next base: position 43,375,654 of record NC_058412.1, on the reverse strand, counting down.
TGTTTGTTAGTGTCGATTCAGAGAAACATCACCTGCTTTTATAAGATCGCAAGACAGTAATGGAAGCTGAACAAACCTTTAGCCCAGTGTGTAGGTTGGTTTTAGAATGGAGAACAAGGCGTAACTTTCTATGCATAATAAGATTAATTCAAACTTAACAATGTGAGGAAATGAATTTTTTAGGTTGCCATTCATTTCTTTTCTCTGTCAGCCAATCAACAAATATTTATTGAGCACCATCTATGAGCTTCCCACTGAAAAGGAAAGAGAATAAGCATAAGTCATGACCTTGCTTTTACCATTTACTATTTACTTGGGGAAACAAAGCCAACATCCACGGTGTCATAGAAAGAACTCTTAACTTGGTATTAGGAGACTTGTGGTCTTGTCAGTTTGTTGAGTAGTATAGTATGCGGTTAAATGAATGTATCCTGAAATCGGGCTCTCAGAGCGATAAAATCAGGCATTGTTATTAACCAGCAGTAGAACCTTAGAAAAATTCCTCACTTCGTATTAGTTTTCTCATCTGTGACAATGAAGTTAATAGTAGAGCCCAGCTCAAAGAGTGGTTGAGGCCTTAGAGTTAAAACTTGACTAGCATCACATTTAGGACATGTTGAGTATGAGATATTATTAGTTTGATATTTGAAAGCCTTTGAAAGTCTCTAGGAAACAAAGGGACCTGAAATGTGCTGTGTGCTTCCTGTGCCTCTAACACCACATGGGGGCACATCACATATGCGTTTTTATACATCTTCACAAATGCCTTGTGAAGCTGGTAAGGGAGATTTGAAAATGTTAAAATAGCTTCATAAGGTCTCCTATCTGGTGAAGGACAAAGCTGGGGTTCAAACTCTGATATCTCAACCCAAAGCCTATCCACTTTCTACCACCCCAAAACCATTCTGAGATTCAGCTTCCCCTTGTCAGAAAACTTTTGAGTGGGTTAGAAGGTTCCTGAGTTCAGCTCTAAATTTTATGATTCCTAGTCATCTGACTTTTTAATGAAAGTTGATTTTAGGTTAAGGGAGATTTGAGTGGGAGAATTCAGAGACATATTTTTGGAGGTAGTAGTACCTGAAGAAACAGTAAAATTTGGCTGTGTGGGAAAGAGGAGAGAGAGTATTTTAGGGAGACATAAATACTAGAACAGTGGTGGAATGCTAACAATGATAGGTAGGGACAATGAAAAAGTTGTCCCTACTTGCTGCTACTGAGGAAAAGTAGGAGACAAGGCTGTACTCCTTCTTAGGCTATCTTTTATGGGATCTTTAGCAGCGTCCCTAGCCTACACTCCATAGATACCAGTAGCACTCCATCCTGCCCCAGTTTTGACAACCAAAAGTATATCTAGACAGTGTCCAGTGTCCGTGGCGGGGCGGGGATCACTCCTGATTGAGAACCATTGCCTTAGCTTTATCCTTTAGGTTATAATCAGAGTAGGGAAATTAACTTCATCATCTGTGAGTTTAGTTTGCTACTGTGTGCTTATATTTACCTAACTTACCTCTCAAACTACTGTGTATAAGAATCACCTGGGGGAGCATGGTAAACTATGGATTATTCCCCCCAGTTGAAAACTTGGTGCAGTGGCTCTGGATTAGAACCCAAGAATTTGATTTTTTAACTAGCCCCTGTTTCTGTCACCTACCCCAGATCTGATATAGTCCAGAGAACCCCTTTTGAAAAACACTGACCCAGTTGTTATCATCAGAGTCAACCTTGTCCCTGCTGGTATGGTAGAAAGCCTTGGGAACCAGTAATTAAGAATGTAAACCTTTACTTCTTCATTTACTTGGGATTTTATAGTGATCTGGTGAAGTCAGATGCCCTGGTTTCAAAGCCTGGCTTTCTCAAACTTGCAGGATGGGTAGCCTTGGGTGAATCACTCATTTCTGTACCTTTGCTTCTTCATCGGTAAAATGGGGAATATTGTTAGCACCTGCCTCGTAAGTTGGCAATACATGTGAGTGGATACATGAAAAGACTCTTATAATTGTTCCTGCACAAAGTGTTCAATAAATGTTTAGAGGTAGTGACAAAGGTTAATTAAAACTAAGAAGTGTGGAATGTTGCCATTGAAGCATTGCTAGGGCATTCTTGACCTTTTCTTAGAATCTGTGTTGCACTTAGGACAGGATTTTCTAACTTTAGAGCTCCTAAGAGTCACTTGGGAAGTTTGCAAAATGCGTGCTCCCAAGGCACCCCCACCCCAACCAAGACAGTCTAATTCAGTATGTTTTAAATGAGGCATAGGAATCTGCATTTCTATAAAACTATTCAGGTGGGTATGATTCAACTGAGGCAAAGGTAAAGACCAGCTAGAAACACATTGTCTTGGAGGGAATAGTTTGTACTATGTACAAATTTGACCTACTCACTGCATTGACCTACTCAGAGTGATAGAACATATTCTGAGACACAATCTTTAAGGCTGTTTTCCAATTAATGCCCCATATAGTCATGTCTAAAAAACATGGTATGATTTTTGTTTTGTTTTGTTTTAATACTTATCAAGCATTCTTTGATTTACTTGGAAATTTTTACCAAATTGATTGGGGTCTAAAAAAAAAGTATGTGAGGACTTTTAAAAGGGAAGGAAGAAGATACATTGGAAAGGATACCATGTAGATGTAAAGCCTTTTCAGCAGGACATTTCAACAAGTTGCTATTTGAACTTGAGAAAATTACTTTTTAGAAATTCTAAAGGCAGCACAGATTCCTTAACAAGCAAGAATCCAGTCATATGAAATTCTAAAGCCCTGTCAATATACATTTTCATTTTGTCTTTATTCCTATTTTTTGGTGAAAATAAAAATTTTTGAATAGAAAATAATTTCCTCCTCGGATTCGTTCAGGGGAGGTTCTTTTGCTTGTTTAAGAAAAAAGGCAAATGTATTCTGATTGTATCAACTTCCTTAACATGTACTCAAAAATCTCTGGCTTTTTCCCCCATAAATATGATGAGAATTGTGACCCTCATTAATTTGTTCATGATCAAAATCAAAGACATTGCTGAAAATAGGAAGAAGTTAAGTGTTCTTCCAGTTAAATGGTTTATCTTATTTCTGTGCCTTGTGCCATTTTATTGTTTTAAGTTTATATTCAGCAGTAAGAGTAAGTTCACCATATTCTCAGTTTCATCCTCATTCACTTACAATCTGAAAATTTTCAAATAGTCCAGAAAATGAAAGTATTACTGTTTCTGAGAAGCTTCCAGCAAAATTGAAAAGTCAGTAAGGTTTGCTTTTAATTCCCGTGTTTCACCTAGCCTGTGTGTTTCTGAATCCTGACTACACATCACCATCACTCAGAGAACTTCAAAAAAACCAAGCCTGGGCCCCATACCTGGAGATTCTGACTCAGCTGCTCTGGGATGGGGCCTGAACATAAGCCAGGTCAAAGATGCCCAGGTGATGCTAATGTGCAGCCAGGATTGAGAGCCCTAGCTGAAATATTTGCATACATCCCCTTTTTGCTCTTTTTTTTTTTTTTCCTACTTGCCTGTCCTGGGACTAATTTTTATAGGGTCATGCTCTTAGTAGGCAAGGTGCTGACAAGGATCATTGCATCCCAGGGGCCTTTGGATTTAACAGGGTCTCCAAAGAACCAGGAACCCCAATAATGATGCTAAAATTGTAGATTGATGGGGCAGCAGTGCTTTCATTTCCCATCTTCTTTCCTTCCCTCCCTCTTTCTCTCTCAGACTTCTTTCCTTCCATTGATTTTTTAAAAGCAGTTCTTAAGGGCTTTACACTCAAAGTTCCAAATTCCTACCATGTGTTTGATCATCTACCTATAGAGCTGAGGCAAGGCCTTATGCTTTTCTAAGACTTAGTCCTGCTTATCCCAAACATTGATGATTTTGGTTTGAACATTTAGTCTGGTATCAAACATTTGAACATTTAGTTTGATTAGCCACCCACAATGAAGTTTTCAAGTCGGTAGAAGCCTGCTTAAGGACTCAGAATACTTAAAAACAAAATAAAACTCTTGTAGGTCTTTTTTGTATTGCAACAGTAATATCTGTTCATTGCAAAAACATTAGAAACTACAGATAAGTTAGAAAAAACAAACCAGAAATCACCTGTGATCATTCCGTGTGGCCATATACTTTGAGTTATCTCTGACTTTCTTTGTCTTTGTTCTTTGTTTCCAAATAACTTCCTATACTTAAAGCCTCTAACTGAGGCAGGAACATACAAGATTTTTTACTAACTTTGTACTTTTGCATTGAAGGCTCATAGTTTCTTAAACTTCAGACATTAGAATGACTGTAGAATTTATATGGTGATCAGTAAAGTTAGAGTCTCAGAGAGATTAGGAGCTTATAGCAGGACTGGTCAGTGACAGATCTAGATATAAAACCTAGGGTCACTCAGTTCTAGAGGCCATGTGCCCTACCCTACACTATGACCTTGATGTGCAATCAAGTACAAGGTCATCAGTTTTACCCAGTTCTGCTAATGGTAAATGATGCTTCTAAAAGTATTTATGGTTGTATCTACACATGGTAGGAGAAATGACTTAGGGTTCTCTATATTATTGGCCTGAGCTGAGAAATAAAGTGTCTGTGGCTGAATTTCCTGGATATTTTGGAGGAAAAATAGATTGATTATTCAGGTATGGGGAGGTATATATGTCTTATCTTCTCAATGCAGAGCTAAGATGTTGAAAATGTACATAGACATTAGTCACAGAAACAATAGTATTTAAGCCAACATGTCACAAACCTTGATTTGCAGAGCACTGTTTTGTGAAATATTAATAGGTATTTTATAGAAAACCCTGGATTAAACCATTTTAACAGATTTCATAATTATAGGAATCTAATTAATATTTTTACGGGCATTATAAATCTTTATGTGATACAGAGTATGCAGATTTCCTAGTTATATCAAGAACAGTTTTGTTTTTTTGTTTTTTGTTTTTCTTCTTAAGGGCACATGTATTAATATCTTGATAAACTACTATTGTGGCCAACAGTTTAGAACATGCTGGTTTAGTGTAGTTAGGCTTTGTATATTGGGAACAAGGGACCATCAAGAGAACATCTAAAGGGTTAAGATGTGCTGGTACCATAAGGTTAATGTGTAGTAATTTAGGGAACAAAAGCATTTCTTCTCAAGGGATGCTTCTTAGAGCAATTATCCTTGTCTGGAGTTAATCCCCTTCACCCTCCAACTGCATCCTTTTTATTTTATTCATCTTTTCTGAAAGTCCTAACTTTTAAAAAGCAGGATGTCATACCTACTTTTTTTGAAAAGCCAACAGAAGAGACATTTTTCAGATGCTTCCTTGTATCTCCAGATTTCCAGGCTAGACAGTCTTAAAAAATTTTCAGAGGTGTCCAAAGTAATCAAAGTCTTCTGCTAAGGGCACTTGGTGGCAGATCTGTATTAGTCTATGGTTTATGGTGATTAAAATTTGATATAGCACAGGTAAATCAATAGAATCACAGGATTTGGTGGTAATTTGCAGCAGTGGAACTTGAGAGGAGCATTTCTATTTGTTTTATAGTCTTTGTGTCTATTTGTCCTACCCAAGTCTTCATTAATAGCCTCCTGACCATTAAAGTGTCAATGTTAAAAAAAAAAAAGTATTTTACCCCTTCCCACTTTGGAAGAAATATACGCATCCCACTTATCTTTCTCTGAAAACATTTGGGGCATTGTCCTTCACATGGCCTTCTCACCCTCCTGTGTTATTTAGTGTCACTGTGAATAGATGTGTAGAAGGTGTGACCTCACACCCGCAGTTCACAGCAGTTGCTCCCATGTCTTATTTGACTGGACCTAACTCCATCTGAAGACACTGAGTTCTGAGAATCACTGCACGGGACTCATATATGATCCCAGCCCTTAATATATGATCCAGCCCTTTAATTCAGAACTCCTGCTTTCTTGGATTGGGCAGTAACCCAAATTCTATTTGAGTAAAATATATGATATAATTATAGGATGTGGGAAAATGATTGGGATCGTATTTGTGAATTAAGTAAAATCTAGACAAAATCAGGTTTTATTCAAATTTAAGAACTATGTATTCCTTCATGCTAATGTTAGTTTCCTCAGTCCAACAATTATTCTTAGATGGAAAAAAAAAGTTTCCATGTATATGTAAATCAACATGCACCAGATTAGATTTAAGTTAAGCATAAAAGAGGATGGCAAAAAATGGAATTTGGGCATGGACAAAATCCCAAGATCCAAAATATGAGGGTAGTTATATGCCAAAGCATATTCAATATATGGCTAATTATAACAATATTTACACCGTATTTGGTACTTACTATGTTCCAGGTAGTATATTAAGAATGCAACAACCATCCCATCAGATATCACAGATACTTGTATTAGTTTGCTAGGACGATCATAACAATTACCACAGAATGGGTGACTTAATAGCAGAAATTTGTTTTCTCACAGTTCTGGAGGCTAGATTCTAAGGTCAAGGTGTCAACAGAGCTGGTTTCTTCTTAGGCTCTGTCCTTGGCTTGTAGATGTCCATCCTCTCGTTTTATCTTCATATGTTCTTTCCTCTGTGTGTGTCTGTGTCCTAATCTCCACTACTAAAGGAAACCAGTCAAATTAGATCAGAGTCCATTTTACATTAATTACTTCTTCAAAGGCCCTATCCCTAAAAATACTTACATTCTGAGGTTTTGTGCAGGTTTGAGATTCAACATACAAATTTTGGGGGATACACTCCTGCTCATAACAAATGCCATTATTTCCATTTTTATAGTTGATGCAGCTAAACTTTAGTTATATTCCTTGCCCATTGTCATGCCATGAGTACACAATATAATCAGGATTTAAAACTAAGTTTATTTAATTCCAGAGCCTGCTCACAGCCATTGTGATGTGCTCTGGACCACAGCTCACCCATCCATTCATTTAATCAACAAGTATCTGTCAAGGGTCTCCTGTTTGCCAGGCTTTGTGCTCGGTGTTATAAACATTGTTGAGTAAAACAGATGATCCCTTCTCTTGAGGTGCTGGTGATCATCCAGTCGGCTATGCACTCAGTGGCTTTAAACCCACTGGTCAATAACGTTCCATATGTTTCCCAAGTCATTCAGGTCTCATAGGGATGATTGCCAAAATGGGAGGGGTCATCTAGGCAGCTCTCATGTATTAACATCTCAGGCAAAACTGACCCAGAGCATCCCGAGTCGTAGACTTTACCTTGGATTCGGGCTACCTTCCTCACAAGTGCACAGAGAAAGGAAGGGTGGCACTGGCAGTACTGGGTGGTCCTTGCAGAGTGGGCTGGGGAAAACCGACTTAGACAAAATGTTCTGGAAGGGTCAAAAGTTCAAACCATCAAGTTTGATCAGAGCAGATTTGGGTTTGCATTGAAGGGATTTGAATTTATCTCTGGATGGTGGAATTAATGAGTCGTGGGGACCCAACATCCTGGGATACGATAAGAATCTGTCTTTTAGATCAGGGAGATTTGTTCTTGGGATAGAAAAAGCTCATCCTATCTTTTGGGAATGTGTAAGCTGGAATGAGACCAGAGCATGAGGGTTTAGGAAATGATGAGGTGAAGTTGTGAAGTTGGTCCTATTCCTCATGGAGCTGGAATTGAAACTGAGCGCCTGGGGTCTATTTAAAGGCCAAGAAGGCAGACTGGCTACAGTTAATGAGTATTAGTAAGGGGCTGTTACCTAATGTTCCTGGGGGCCCTGTGGGCTACATTCACAGCAGATAGTAAGCACAGGGGTATCAAATGGATTTCCCATTTGAATACTGGTGAGGTCGGATTTCCTAACATACCCTTTGCCCAGCTTTTCCTGGCTCAACATCTGTGCAAGGTTGAGAAGGCTGAGCACATGTCATCACTGGCCTTAGCTGGATATGGCCAAAGCTGGTAGGGCTTGATATCCCAACCCCTGGAGGGACATATGGTGGGGGGTGTGGGGATGAGGGGGTGGGTCAGGAATGTCATTCTGAAAGCAGCACATTGATTTGCAGTATTGGTGCAGGTCTTCACTGTGGAGGCAGTCAGTGGGTGGTTCTAATATAGTGCCTTTAAAACAGGCATTCTCGGGGGGGAAAAATGGCAGAGGAGTAGGGGACCCTATTTCAACTGGTCCCTGGAATTGAGCTGGATATCTACCAGACCACTCTGAGCACCCACGAAACCAGCCTGAGATGTAAGAAGATCTAGAGCTCTACAAACAGAATATTGCAGGCGGCTGGTTTTGAGGTACAAAGCGGAGAGCCCTGATTCTTCGGGCAGATATCGGAGGATAAACGGAGGCAGGAGGGAGCCTGGCCATGGGGATCCTATGCCACCGGTGAGTGACAGCCTTGCCCGCTGCAGACGGGGCACAGACTCGCAGACCGGGAGCCTCGGGAAAGAACTTTAGGGCAGCCCCCAGGGTGGAGGACCAGACCGGCGGGGTCGCACGCACACGAACCGCAGCGCCCCCCCCCCCCCGCCCCGACAGAAACCCGGAGCGAGGGTCGCGCGCACGCGAACAGCAGCCTCCAAGACGGAAACCCGGTGCGCCAGGGTCCCGCTGGTGAACTGCAACCTCCGGGATGGAAACCCCAAGTGGTGGAGTCGCTCGCCCGAGAACTGCAGTCCCCGGGACAGGACCCCAAGCAGCGGAGATGCAGGCACACGAACTGGAAGCGGCTGGTGGTTTTAGAAGCACAAAGGGCAGAGACCTGCCCTGACCTGGAGGCAGGACTGGGAGCACTGCGGAGGGGCGCACAACCCAAGATGCTGCAGTTTATAGCAGCACGGACAGAAATGGAGACAGTGCGGCCTGGAGAGCTCACTGAAGAACAGACTGAGGTCTCTCTGCTCTGAGGCAGAGGGTTGGAAACGGTCTCTTCTGCTCTGACTCACGGAAGAGACGTGGAAAGCCGCCAGGGAAAGGCGCCAGAGAACAAAAGCCCCCAAGACTGATTCCCACTGAGCCCATTCCCCGCCACAGGGGCACAGGGCAACTCTGCCCAAACAGGTTTGCCTGAGTAACAGTGCGGCAGGCCCCTCCCCCGGAAGACAGGCTGGGAGAACAAAAGGCCAGCAACCCTAAGGTACCTAGAAAACAGGTGCATCTTGCTTGGGTTCTGGTCAATAATTTGGACTCTATACATTCCCTCAAACACCCATCAACAGAATGACTAGGAGGAGGAGCCCCCAAAACAGAAAAGACTCAGAGATTATGACTTATGCTGCAGATTTACAAATGGATGCAGATATAACCAAGATGTCGGAGATGGAATTCAGGCTAGCAATTGTGAAGACAATGGCTAGAATGGAGAAATCAATTAATGGCAACGTAGAGTCTCTAAGGGCAGAAATAAAAGGGGAATTGGCAGAACTTAAAAATGCTATCAATGAGATCCAATCCAATCTAGATAATCTAACAGTTAGGGTAACGGAGACAGAAGAGAGAATAAGTGATCTGGAAGACAGTATAATAGATAAAAAGGGAAAAGAGGAGGCCAGGGAAAAACAACTCAGAATCCATGAATATAGAATCAGAGAAATAAGTGACACCATGAGGCGTTCCAATGTCAGAATCATTGGAATCCCGGAGGGAGTGGAGAGAGAGAGAGGACTAGAAGATGTTTTTGAGCAAATCGTAGCTGAGAACTTCCCTAATCTGGGGAATGAAACAAACATTCGAGTCCTAGAGGCAGAGAGGACCCCTCCTAAGATCAAGGAAAACAGGCCAACACCCCGGCATGTAATAGTAAAACTTGCAAATCTTAGAACCAAGGAAACCATCTTAAGGGCAGTTAGGGGGAAGAGATTCCTTATGTACAGAGAGAGGAACATCAGAATAATGTCAGACCTATCCACAGAGACCTGGCAAGCCAGAAAGGCCTGGCAAGACATATTCAGGGTACTAAATGAGAAGAATATGCAGCCAAGAATACTTTATCTGGCAAGGCTTTCATTTAGAATGGATGGAGAGATGCAGAGCTTCCACGACCGGCAGAAGTTGAAAGAATATGTGACCACTAAGCCGGCCCTGCAAGAAATATTAAGGGGGGTTCTATAAAAGGAGGAAGACCCCAAGAGTGATCTACAACAGAAATTTACAGGGACAATCTATAAAAACAACGTCTTCACAGGCAACATGATGACAATTAATTCATATCTTTCAATAATCACTCTCAACGTGAATGGCCTAAATGCTCCCATAAAACGGCACAGGGTTGCAGATTGGATAAAAAGACAGGACCCATCCATATGCTGTCTACAAGAGACTCATTTTGAACCTAAAGATACATCCAGACTGAAAGTGAAGGGATGGAGATCTATCTTCCATGCCAGCAGACCTCAAAAGAAAGCTGGGGTAGCAATTCTTATATCAGACAAATTAGATTTTAAACTAAAGTCTGTAATAAGAGACACAGAAGGACACTATATCATTCTTAAAGGGTCTATCCAACAAGAAGATCTAACAATTGTAAATATCTATGCCCCCAACATGGGAGCAGCCATCTACATAAGCCAACTGTTAACCAAAATAAAAAGTCATATTGATAACAATACGTTAATTGTAGGAGACCTCAATACTCCACTCTCAGCAGTGGACAGATCATCGAAGCAGAAAATCAACAAGGAAACAAGAGCTTTGAATGATACATTGGACCAGATGGACCTCATAGATATTTACAGAACATTCCACCCTAAAACAACAGAATACTCATTCTTCTCGAGTGCACATGGAACTTTCTCCAGAATAGACCATATACTGGGTCACAAATCAGGTCTCAACCAATACCAAAAGATTGAGATTATTCCCTGCATATTCTCAGACCACAATGCTCTAAAACTGGAACTCAATCACAAGAAAAAAATTGGCAGAAATTCAAACACTTGGAAGCTAAAGACCACTCTGCTCAAGAATGTTTGGGTCAACCAAGAAATCAAAGAAGAACTTAAACAATTCATGGAAATCAATGAGAACGAAACACATCGGTCCAAAACCTATGGGATACTGCAAAGGCAGTCCTAAGGGGGAAATACATAGCCATCCAAGCCTCACTCAAAAAAAGAGAAAAATCCCGAATTCACCAACTAACTCTACACCTTAAAGAACTAGAGAAAAAGCAACAAATGATGCCTAAGCCATGCATTATAAGAGAAAGAATTAAAATTAGAGCAGAAAACAATGAATTAGAAACCAGAAACACAGTAGATCAGATCAATGAAACTAGAAGTTGGTTCTTTGAAAGAATTAATAAGATCGATAAACCACTGGCCAGACTTATCCAAAAGAAGAGAGAAAGGACCCAAATTAATAAAATTATGAATGAAAGGGGAGAGATCACGACCAACCCCAAGGAAATAGAAACAATTATTAGAAATTATTATCAACAACTCTATGCCAATAAACTGAGCAATCTGGATGAAATGGAGGCCTTCCTGGAAACCTATAAGCTGCCAAGACTGAAACAGGAAGAAATTGACAACCTGAATAGGCCAATAACCAGTAACGAGATTGAAGCAGTGATCAAAAACCTCCCAAAAAACAAGAGTCCAGGGCCTGATGGATTCCCTGGGGATTCTACCAAACATTCAAAGAAGAAATAATACCTATTCTACTGGAGCTGTTTCAAAAAAATAGAAACAGAAGGAAAACTTCCAGACTCATTCTATGAGGCCAACATTACCTTAATCCCCAAACCAGGCAAAGACCCCATCAAAAAAGAGACTTTCAGACCAATATCCCTGATGAATATGGATTCCAAAATCCTCAACAAAATCCTAGCTAATAGGATCCAACAATACATTAAAAGGATCATCCACCACGACCAAGTGGGATTTATCCCCGGGATGCAAGGGTGGTTCAACATTCGCAAATCAATCAATGTGATAGAACACATTAATAAGAGGAGGGAGAAGAACCATATGGTCCTCTCAATTCATGCAGAAAAAGCATTTGACAAAATACAACATCCTTTCCTGATTAAAACTCTCCAGAGTATAGGGATAGAGGGAACATCCCTCAAGCTCATAAAATCCATCTATGAAAAACCCACAGCGAATATCATCCTCAATGGGGAAAAGCTGAGAGCCTTTCCCTTAAGATCAGGAACACGCCAAGGGTGCCCACTCTCACCACTGTTGTTCAACATAGTACTAGAAGTCCTAGCAACAGCAATCAGACAACAAAAAGAAAGAAAAGGTATTCAAATTGGCAAAGAAGAAGTCAAACTCTCTCTTTTCGCAGACGACATGATACTTTATGTGGAAAACCCAAAAGACTCCACCCCCAAATTACTAGAACACATCCAGCAATTCAGTAATGTGGCAGGATACAAAATCAATGCACAGAAATCGGTTGCTTTCTTATACACTAACAATGCAACTGTAGAAAGAGAAATTAAAGAAACGATTCCATTTACAATAGCACCAAAAACCATAAGATACCTTGGAATAAACCTAACCAAACAGGTAAAGGATCTATACTCTAGGAACTACAAAACACTCATGAAAGAAATTGAAGAAGACACAAAAAGATGGAAAAATATTCCATGCTCATGGATCGGAAGAATAAACATTGTTAAAATGTCTGTGCTACCCAGAGCAATCTATACCTTCAATGCCATCCCAATCAAAATTCCAAAGACATTTTTCAAAGTGCTGGAACAAACAATCCTAAAATTTGTATGGAATCAGAAAAGACCCTGAATCGCCAAGGAGATGTTGAAAAAGAAAAACAAAGCTGGGGGCATCACGTTGCCCGATTTCAAGCTGTATTACAAAGCAGTGATCACCAAGACAGCATGGTACTGGCACAAAAACAGACATACAGACCAATGGAACAGAATAGAGAACCCAGACATGGACCCTCAACTCTATGGTCAAATAATCTTTGACAAAGCAGGAAAAAACATGCAATGGAAAAAAGACAGTCTCTTCAATAAATGGTGCTGGGAAAATTGGGCAGCCACATGCAGAAGAATGAAACTCGACCATTCTCTACCACCAGTCACAAAGATAAACTCAACGTGGATGAAAGACCTCAATGTGAGACAGGAATCCATCAAAATCCTAGAGAAGAACATAGGCAGTGACCTCTTTGACATCGGCCACAGCAACTTCTTTCAAGATACATCTCCAAAAGCTAGTGAAACAAAAGCAAAAATGAACTTTTGGGACTTCATCAAGATAAAAAGCTTTTGCACAGCAAAGGAAACAGTCAACAAAACTTTGAGGCAACCCACAGAATGGGAGAAGATATTTGCAAATGACACTACAGATAAAGGGCTGGTATCCAAAATCTATAAAGAACTTCTCAAACTCAACACCCAAAAAACAAATAATCAAGTCAAAAAGTGGGCAGAAGAGATGAACAGACACTTCTCTGAAGAAGACATACAAATGGCTAACAGACACATGAAAAAATGTTCATCATCATTAGCCATCAGGGAAATCCAAATCAAAACCACACTGAGATACCACCTTACACCAGTTAGAATGGCAAAAATGGACAGGGAAAGAAACAACAAATGTTGGAGAGGTTGTGGAGAAAGGGGAACCCTCTTACACTGTTGGTGGGAATGCAAGTTGGTACAGCCACTTTGGAAAACAGTGTGGAGGTTCCTCAAAAATTTAAAAATAGAGCTACCCTATGACCCAGCAATTGCACTCCTGGGTATTTACCCCAAAGACACAGATGTAGTGAAAAGAAGGGCTATATGCACCCCAATGTTCATAGCAGCAATGTCCGCAGTAGCCAAACTGTGGAAAGAGCCGAGATGCCCTTCAACAGATGAATGGATAAAGAAGATGGGGTCCATATATACAATGGAATATTACTCAGCCATCAGAAAAGATGAATACCTAACTTTTACATCAACATGGATGGGACGGAGGAGATTATGCTAAGTGAAACAAGTCAAGCAAAGTCAATTATCATATGGTTTCACTTATTTGTGGAACATAAGGAATAACATGGACGACAGTAAGAGAAGGAAGGGAAAAATGGGCAGGGAGAATTGGAGGGAGAGATGAACCATGAGAGACTATGCACCTGAGAAACAAACGGGGTTTTAGAGGGGAGGGGGGCGGGATTTGTTAGCCCGGTGATGGTTATTAAGGAGGGCATGTACTGCATGGAGCACTGGGTGTTATATGAAAACAATGGATCGTGGATCACTACATCAAAAACTAATGATGTATGGTGACTAACATAACATAATAAAATTAAAAATAAAAAAATAAAAAATAAAATAAAACAGGCATTCTCTGCTGACTTTAGCAGTGGTTTCAGGATGAGTGAGTTTCCCACGTGTGAGTTGTGCTCAGTTAATTCTGTTTGGGTACACAGAGGTTGTTAAAACAAACAAACAAAACAGGAAAACAAGACAGAGAAGAAAAACCATCACAGAGCTAGCTACTTGCTTAAATAGGAAACCCTCCAGAACATATCTCGGTTGGGGGGCATCACAAGGTCTCACAAAACAGGAGTTGTGTAGGAGAATGTGAGGACAGACAGGGTAACTTAAAAGAATGTAATTTCAGTCAGAATGATTTAATCCTCTGACCTCTGACCAAAAGATATGTTTCTATTCTCCACCCCCATATTTTCCTTGACGGTGATTTCCACTGAATGCCAAGCTTTTGTGTAATGAAATAATACCCATCCTTTGGGCACTGTTACCAGCTGTCCTAGCTCCTGTAGGAACTTTCCTTGACTGGAATAATAATAAATCATTTCAGTCATTAGAAATTAGCTGCACAATTGTCAAAGCTCTGGCTTCTATTAACGTGCTGATGGAGAGAAAAGAAAGGGGAAAGAGGGAGAGAGAAAAACATATCGAGCCACCTTTGAACTGGCAAGGGAGGCTGTGTGAGAACAAAGGTGAAGGCACGTAGTTTACTGTTATCTGGTATAACTGTTCTTTATCTTAAAATATTACAATTGACTTGATTGAATATCTTTATCCACATTGGGAGAGGATCAAATAAATGAAAAGGGGAGCTAAGGAGGCTATCAGAGGAAGATAGATTTTTGCCTCAGGGTAGGGAAGAGCTTTCCTTGAAAGGGAGGGAGTAGGAGCTGCTCTGGCCATCCTGAGAGGCGGCAGCGCAGAGCTCACCTCGGGGAGCTCTGGGGTCAGACTGTCTGGGTGTCACTTAGCAGGTCCCCAACCACTCCACATCTTCCAAGTGTGCAGAGCAGGGAAATCAGGGCCCAAGCTTCAGGTGTGGCTTTGCAGATTGAAGGAGACAGTATTGTGCCTGGCACGTGGTAACAGTCAGCTACTTAATATTATCATTCACGAGTACTTTGTCGTTGGAGATGTTCCAATGCTTGGGTTTTTTAAAGCCCTCTTCAGTTCAGAGATTGGGTCTTTCAGTTCTGCCAGGGAGATGAGGAGACAGATGAGCAGAACCGCTGAGGCTGACTGAGGGCAAGCTCCCAAGGCAGTGGGGCCCTGCTTATTAGTTGTGCAGGGCAGCGTGCGGCACACTTGGTCTCCCCAGGTCCCCATCGGCAGCCTCTCAGACAGTGGGCTGAGCTGACATATGATATGGGGCCAGCCCTGGACGTTTGATCATTGTCAGCCTCCCAGCAGAGTCTTTGCCCTGAGCACAGATTGGCAGGCGGGCAGTTGGTACTTTCCTCTCTGATGATGGGCTAGCTCTGGGACGGCCTGGAGCCAAAGGTCAGAAGGAAAAGAAGGAAGCTGGGAAGTCTAATCAGAGGATGTTCATGCTGGAAGGGGGCCTGGAGTCCATTGGAGCTCAGCCTCCTCTTTTCACAGATGAGGAGCCAGAAGCTCAGAAAAGGGAGCATCAGCAGAGGCCACATCCCTGGTGAGCAGTAGAGCTTGCTCCAAAAGACAAGGCTTTCTTCCAGATTAGCAGTCACTCTGTCTCAGCTCACTGGCTGTCATGCCTGGCAAAAGGACAGTCAAAATGGTCAGGTGGAGTGTTGAGGTGGCAGGGTTTTACGAGGCAGCCTCCTTACACCTGTAAATGAAATCAGAGTACTACAATGCTATATTCAATATGCTTCCATCAAAAAGGTAAACTTCCTGTGTAAGTCTGGGTGGGACCCCTCAGGTAGGGGCAGGAAGAAAGACATAAAGAGAAGGTGTTAGCCAGTTAGTAATTGCAGGGTCATCTCCATCAAGATGGTTGGGAAGGACTGTGTGGAACCAGTGTGAGAGGCTAGGGAAGCAGATTTAGTAAGAATGATTTTGTTGGGGGAGATTAGGAGACAGCGATTTGAAACCAGCATCTGAGTTTGCAGGGGATTAGGACTCTGCAAAACTGCAAGTTGCTGGAATTGTGTTCTTCATGCCTTTAGCTCACTTGATCTTTTGTACCTCATAACCCCTCTTCCATATCTTCCTGGGAAGAAGTAGACTCTGACAAGATGCTGTCTTCAATAAAGTAAGGAAAATAATATGATAGATGAATTCACACTAAAGTGGTGGTGGCTAATGTGTACTGTCCATGTGATCTTTGAATTTTAAATAGAAATTAAAGGGAAGACCAGTATGTCCCATTGAGCAGCGGATCTCGAAGGGCAGAATATCGGACAAGGGGAGGAGGAATTATGTGGCTAGACACACACTATGTGCTGATTTTGGTTCTAAGTGCACTGATGCATTTTAGTCTCAGGAAACTTGCCTTTACCTAAAGCGCAGAGTGGCTGTGTGATGTGAGGAAGGTCACATGACTAGAAAGAGAGGTTTGGAACTAAACCCAAACAGGCTGGCTCAAGTTCTTACTGGCCCTTTTACTATACAGTACTTATGTGAACAGTTACTTTCTTATTTACAACATACTTTTCCTGAGGGCCATGAGGATTTTGATTTGAAGAGAGAGTGCCTTGTCTAAGGACAGTTATGGGTACTGAGTTTCTAACTTATACCATAGGTCAGAAGCTGGACACCTGAGCCAATTGAGACATTCTGCCCTGCAGAATGGGTCGTAGACTGATGTTTCTATATGTAATAAGTTATTTATTAATTTAGGTTTATTTATTTATTTATTTAAGCATCTCTTTTCACTGTGGCCACTTTACTACCCCCTGGACTTTTTTTTTTAAGATTATATTTATTTATTTGTCAGAGAGAGAGAGCGCGCGCAAAGCACAGGGAGCAGCAGGCAGAGGGAGAAGCAGGCTGCCCACTGAGCAAGGAGCCTGACGAGGGACTCCATCCCAGGACCCTGGGATCATGATCTGAGCCAAAGGCAGATGCTTAACCTACTGAGCCACCCAGGCGTCCCACCCCCTGCACTTTGGATTGTCCAATGTGGCTATGGATTCTGTGTGCTCTGCAGCAGCCCTAATGACATCCTGGGAATCACCAGGAATCTCAGGCTCATGTAGCCTTGGTACACGAGGGGTGAGGTAGCAGTGCTTTTGGAACATCGAGGGAGCAGGCTGGGGGTAGTTGGATCCCAATGCAAGGGCACTTTGCATGATGTTCCACCAGAATATATATTGTGTGATTTATCAAAGGGGTTGATGTCACTACTACAAAATTACTCAGTGTTTCTCAGTGTCTTACAATTAAATGCACTAAATATTTAAGACTCAGGATTTGAGGAGGTTAGATCTACTTTTGAAAACCTAGCACTTAATTCTAGCTGGATGGCCTTGGACAAAGTACTTAAACACTTTGAGTCTCCGTGTCCTCAGTTATAAAATGGGAATAAATCTGACCCTATGCCTGAGGGAATTGGTGAGAAAATGTGTGCAGAAGTTTTTTAGTACAGCATTGGCATGTAGTGGGTACAGAACACGTTGTATTTACTAGTAACATTAGCATGAGTGTCACCAATGCAAGAAAAAAATACCAACTTCTCCCTTGGCTTACTAAGACCCCTCATTTGCCCCTAGAATTCCCTTTCCAGATTCATCATTGCACCTCTCAAGGCTGAGCACATAATAGATTCAGAGTGGATTGATGGATGGATTCGCATTCTTCTTCATGTTCTTTTCTCTTGAGAATAAACCTTCATGTGATGATGCTTTAAGTTTTATTTTCTCAGAGCGTTTAACATGGACTTGCTCTCCTTGTGTCCCTCTGCTAGTCTTTCTGCTCTTTAAGATTTTTTGTTTAGTGTATTTTGTTTAAAAGTCAGACACCCTTCAAACTCCCTTGCCTCCTGCCAAGGAGATCTAAAGGGGTGATCTACTTTTGAAAATGTGAAAAGTGACTTCCTTAAAATTTCAGTTACTATCCTCTACTGCCTCCCTCACCCCTGCTACTTCCTTCTAAAGTTCAAGTTAGGCTGCGCGTGAGGAGGGTAAGAAGGAATATCTCTCTATTTTTGTATCCTTTCATAAGCGCGAGGGACTCGGTAACTGCGGCTGCAGAAATAAGCTGTACATTATGTCTAACTTCATTCTAGCTCTTTGGAGAAATAAATAAGGCTTCGATTTTTTTTTCTTAAAAATATTTAGGGTAATTCTATTTAGGCCAGTTGATAAGTTAACTCTGGCAGAACTGAGGGACTATCTGAAAAACTTGGATGTTTCAATTATTCATATAGTTGATCTATTTTGTAGTTAATATGGCTCAGTGTCTATTAATCAGATGGAGACTACTGACGCTTAATTTATTCATAGTTACAGGAGTTAGGTAAAGTTTAAGAAGTGGACTGTGTCAAATTATAGAGTTGATTTTCTAGACTCTTGAGACCAATAAAAAATTATGTAAAAAACCAAATTAAGACTCTCTAGAAGATTATTGGCACAACTACAAAATAAATATTCATGTTTGTGTTTGGTTGGTTGGAATTGTCTAGCTGGAGGGCTCGATTTTCCGATTCATTTTGCAAAAGTCTTTCTCTTTAACCTTGAAGAAGCTGTTCTACAGCTATTTGTGAAAAATCATTTCCGTAGCCGACTGCTTTCTGAAACTCACTGACCCTTCTGTTTGGAAAGGACCTTGAAGTTCACCTCTTTCAACCACACACCAGAACTCTAATCTTGCCTCTAGCGACTTAGGTAACAGCTAGTTCAGTAGTTGTCTATCTTAGGTTTACATTAGACTCCTGGAAACTCAAAAAATTACAAATGCCCAAACCTGCCCCCTCCGCCTGCCTCCCGACAATTTTGATGGAATTGGTCTAAGGTGGGGTCTGTCACTGGCATTAAAGAAAAGCTTCCTAGGTGCTTCTAAACGTACCACTACACCAGACCGAGCCCCACCGTACAAGCTGACCTGTTATATCATGTGCTGATAGAAGAGGGCTCGCAGGCCAAAAGGACCACAGACCACTCTGACTTTTGATTATGTGAAAAGACATGCATGAGATGTTCAGATCTGAGGTGTTAAAGGAACCACAATAGATTTTTAAATTCAGTGAGAAAGGGATAGTCCTTTCTTATCCTAAGGGGCTCTCACCGAGAATGTGAGCCCAGGCAGGAGCCAGGGAAGTTTGTTCAAAGTGGCAGCTTCTCCTTATTGCCTTGATTAGTGCTTGAGATCCTAACCTGGGAAGTACCCAGTCTGTGTCAGAGATATACTTGATCTTGCTTCTTTTTCCTGTTACTTTTCTGTGCTTTTGACAATCCCTTTCTTTTTTTCACCAACAGAGTCTGCCATGGGTATGTTATGCTGACTTCCCTTTGCCACTTTGTTTTGATTCCCATGAGAGAGAGCACTCGGTCCTATATAAGGGCACTTAAGTCTTTGTAGATCGGGCTGAACATGGTGGGTCAGTGAGTGAGAGCCTGCTGAGCAGGCAAAGACTTGGGGCATTCCCATGGGGCCATGATGTGCTAGAAGGTTAGGTAGCTTGTAGGGTGCCCCAAAACTCACAAGGATTCCCTTTACCCAGAGTTTACATGGAAAATCCTTAAACTTTTCAGACATCTATGAAAATATGAAGGCTTTGAAAATAAACTACTTTTCCCCCACAGCTTAATCTGGTTAAGACTATGCAAAAGTCAGGTATTGCCCCACGAAAGGGAATTTGGGCTTAGTTAACTTCTTTATATTTTGTCCATGGAAGAAAAAAGTTCTCTTTGTGAATTTGTCCTCCTAGAAAACTGCTGTCAATCCAAAGCCTTCCTTTCTTTGGAAATGTAGAAACCAACATATGTCGTTACTAATCTTGAGTGACAGCCATTTAGCCAGCAGACATTTGCATGGTCTTTGGAGAATTATAACCCATATTAAGTATGCCTATATGCTGTTCACTCACAGACAGTACTTTTTAGATTCTAACATGAGGTTTCCAGGAGAAAAAGAAACTGTTAGCTTTCACAGAAGAATAAAGGATGTGAAAGGAATGCAAGGTTGGCTTTAAATAAAAGCCAGAGTATGAGAGCAGTTAGTAAACCTATCCCTCTATATGCTGTATACAAGGTATATGTATTACCCCCCACCATCCCATCACCCTTCTCCATCTGTCCTTCACCCCACCATTATCAGTTCTATCCATTTAAAAAGTCTGGCAAAAACCTCACCATATAATTTATTCTACACGCAGGCACACCTGTGCACACACAATCTAGTTCAACAATAAACGTTCCTTATTGGTTTGCAACTTGCTTTTCTTACTTAACACATCTCAAACATTCCTGTTGTAGGTAAATGCAGGGCATCCCTTAACTCACTGTGTCTCAAACTTTCACCTGCATTAGAATCACATGAAACACTTGTTAAATGCAGACTGTGGAGACTTATCCCCCTGAATTTTTGACTGGGTAGATCTGGGGTGGGGCCCAGTAATTTGCATTTCTAACAAGTCCCCAGGCAATATTGATGCTACTGTTCTAGGGACACAATTTGAGAAAGACTTCTCTACCTCATTCTGTTTGGCAGCTACCTAACGGTAGAGTTAAAACACAAGTTTTTCAGTCATTGCCCTGTTGACACACATGCAATACTTCTTGCCTTTACATTCAGTGCTGCAATAACTGTTCTTATATCCCTATTTTCGTGTACTGGCACTTTTATTTTGATAGGATCCAGAAATTTTTGAAACTGTCTTCTGAACTAGATCATGAGTCACAGGAGAAAATCAGTCTCATTGCTTTGTGGTCACACTTCAGCTAGATCTTATTCACCGGACTTGGATCCCAAGTGATGGTGACTTTTTCCAGAAATCAATTCCCCCCCTCAGAAGAATGATATTTTCCACCTTTGTGGATAATTACAGGAATGAGCTCCTACAGCAGTTCCAGAAGGGGGGCTCCAGCAGTGAGTGTTGTCAGCAAGGGCAGGTTGGTTGAGTTTTGTGCATAGCCTTCCTGGGGATCTGCTTTGCAAGAACATCATCCACTGTGCAATAAAAGGCTTGGCTATGTTTTATTGTTGTTTAAAAGTCAGTCAACTTATTTTATATTTGCAACTCACGTACAGTGCCTTGAGGCCACCCTCAGAAGTCTGAGGAATGAACATTGTTAATTGAGCCCCTGATGCATCCTAGACACTTTAAAAATAAAATCTCATTGTACTACACAAGCAAGGCTGGGAGGCCAGAATATTCACAAGTTCATTTTGTCTTGTTATTGAGGAAAATGAGTCTCAGGCTGGCGCAGTGACTTTTCTAAGCCTGCACATTCTAATATGTGGCCAGTTTGAGATTTGAACTCAGAACTTTCTGGCTTCAAATTTATTTTTTCTTGAAACATTATGCTGCTTCATACAGCAGCACATAGGAGTTGCAAATGGAGTGTCTATGTAGGCTGTAATGATTGAGTTGGAGATTGTACAAGTATTGATAGATTTTTAAATTCTACTTTTTTAAGCCTTTGTTTCTTGAATCATATCTGTTATAGGCAACATCAATTTCTTATTCAATTTTTGGAAATAATCATGACTAGATTAGGCATTTGGTTTTCCAGTTGATGCCAATTTCATCTAGCTACAGTTATCTTTCTCACCCTTCCTTCCTTCCTTCCTTCCTTCCTTCCTTTTCTTTCCTTCCTTCCTTCCTTCCTTCCTTCCTTCCTTCCTTCCTTCCTTCCT